>NW_022985090.1:259058-357934 GCF_010015585.1 Eremomyces bilateralis CBS 781.70 | reverse complement strand
TCCGTCCATTTTGTTCTCCCACTCCGTTGCGGGTGTTGGGTCGTGGGTGGTCCGCCTGCTGGGGACGCGTCGGGGACGCGTCTTTGGCCTGCGGGAATCGCCAAACCACGTGTTTCTACAGTCGTACGCTGCAGTTATCAACCACCGGAACCTCACCAATTCCTCGTGAAGAACTGCGAATATTCCGCAAAGAACGCGATGTCGACAAGAGAAAACGTAAGGCAAGTTTCACTTTTTCTGACTGCGCTGAACATTGTACCGGTTGGCCGTTTTCAAGCAACCTGCCTGCTGGAGCCGACTTCAACATCACCTGCGAAGTGATGTAACAGTCAAATCTTCAATCCCTTCTTATTCCATGTACCTAGCTGGAACCAAGATTCGACCTATTAGTCTATTATCATCTCAGTCTATTTCCCTTTCCTTGTTTCCATAGTCATGCAATATTAAATCGCTTCATTACTTGTCTAAGTCCCCAAGTCATTTCCAATTTCCCCCGGTCAACCACAATATAAGAGAAAGTAATGTGCAAGATACGTGTTGTACACACTGAGAATGATCAATGGTAGGGTATGATACCATGGAAGATCATGCGTCAGCCGCCATACGACCGCCGAAATCATACCACCAAGAGTAAAGAAGGTCCATGTCCAGCAGAGTATCCGCATGTTGCGGTATTTGTGGTTCTTATGGGCCTTCGCATCTCCGGACGGCACCCAGTGCAGGTTGATCCCCAGAAGTCGATCTTTGATGGCGGTTAAATACGCGTACGACTGGATGACCATGATATGTTGGACATTCATGCCATATTTGGCTTTGGCCCAGAAGCGGAATAGAAGGAGGCCGTAGACAATCGAGGGGATGGCGAAGGCGAGGTTGTAGTATTTGAAGTACTCGGGACGGAGCCAGAGGAGGAGGATACCGGGAATTGGAGAGATGAAGATGGAGAGAGATATGGCGGAGTAGTACATTAGACCTGTCTTTCGGGTAAGCACGTGCGAATGGTGATGAGGCAATAAGGATCTGACTTACCACACAGGTAGCAGACTTTCTGCATGAGTGACAGGTTCGACGTCCAGAAATGTGGGTTCGTCAACAGCGTTGTCGAACCACGAGCCCAACGCATCTGCTGCGAGAAGAATGCTCGGGGATTGTCTGGACAAACGCCGGTCGCCAGGCAAATGGGTATGTATTTGACCTTCCAACCCCGGTCAACTGCGCCGAACCCGGTATGCACATCCTCAGAGAAACCGATCTCTGCCGTTCCACCAACCGGTTCCAGGGCCTCCCGTCTATACATCGCGTTGCTGCCAACACAGATCGAGGCACCCCATTTGTTCCTGTTCACCTGCACAACTCGGTAGAAGAGTTCCTGCGTCGCCCCCGCTCCTTGCTCCACCCAAGTCTGATCCTCTCGGACTCGGAAGAATTGAGGAGTCTGCACAATTGCCGTCTTGTTATCCGCTAAATGCTCCGGCATCAACTCCAATAGAAAATCGGATCGGGGACAGAAATCGGCATCGAAAATAGCAAAAAAATCGGCGCTTGTTCTCGCAAAGGTCCATCGGAGGTTTCCAGCCTTCTTCAAGCGCGGTCGATCGTCGCGAACCGAGTAATGGAATCCATACCTTTCTGCAAGCAGCCGCACCTCCTCCATATTTCCATCATCCATCACATGTACCTGAAGCTTCCCTTTCGGATACTCGAGCTTGGAAATATGGTTGTATGTGTTCTCCAAGATCTCCAAAGGCTCCTTGCAGCACGGCAAGTAAATATCCACCGTCGGCGCGGTCTTCTCATTTACTGGAAACTCTTCCAACAAGCTGTCGTGTGAGGCGAGATCGAAGTCCTTTCCAATGACGCCGACAAAGTACGAGATAAGGAGGTATATCTGCAAGAGGCCGACGAAAAACCCAAACCAACTGAAAATGACGGAGCAAAGCGCGAACAGCCACATTCCGGCAGACAGACTCAAAAACGCAAGGACCCCGAGTATGTATAGCGGGATTCGATTCGTATGGATATAGAAGTATTTCTCCTCGTCTGTCGGTCCGGATGGGAGGACTAACGGTGGATCTTCGAGGGGGCAGTATGTTCTCCGGAAGGTAAGGTAGATTCGGCGGAAAATTCCAGGTTTCTTCGGTGGGATGTTGTCAAGGTTATTATGCTCTGATTTCACATCGGTCTTCGCCTCCTTCTTCTCGTCTGTTGACGAGCCCGAGCTGGATGGAACGATACCCCTTGTGACAATAGCATCGCCCTTCTCAGGATCACCAGCAAGTGTAGCGCCGCTCATGGCAGCACTTGGCAATTCGCTGACCAGAGTGGACGCATGTCGAAGTCCCGTTGGATTTGCAGCAGGCTGCACCGGTGTCTACGTCAAGGTGAGCGATGACAACTTGACGATGGATATGCGTTACTTACTATCACGTCAATATCTTGACCGTACGAGTGTGGTCTCGTGGTCTGTCCAGCGTTAATCTACATCCCTTGCGTCGAGTTGATCTGTTCTTACACTTCTTGACCACCCTGCTGCGGATCCTGTACCGATCGAATCTCGAGAACTATCACGGAATTCCCAGTCGTAATTTTGGAATGGACCGCCAGTTGCAAACTCCGCTTGACTGATGTTTAAATCCAGAGCCTCTTGCGTCATCACTGGCTGCGACTCTGAAGCTGAATCGCTCGACCGAACCTCAGCTTGGGGATGGGGTTGCCCATTGGATCCTCTTTTCTTCTTGAGGAGACCCATTGGGTTATTCTGGGGAAAGCGAAGGGACAATTATCGAATTCAGCACATGAATCTTCAACTCAAATCCTTCCAAAACGAATGGCACGAAGGGAATCGGCAATTCCTCTTCTCCTACTCCCAGCCAGCAGGTACAACAAGAGGTGGTCGGTAACGAGAGAAGGCTGAAAATTCAAAAAATAGTAAATAGGAATTCGAGCACAGAAGACGGGACGACACCCTAGGATTAAAGATGAACGATTTGCCGCTTGCGGAGACTCCAGTGCATCGGCAAGCCATGCAGTTTGCAGATGTCCCCCCGTCGTATCCCACCCGCTTTCCAGCCACCAGGAACAGTCCGCCTGCACTTGGTACCGGCTTCAGAATATAGCTGCATTACATATGGGGCTATCCGGATACACGATTATCGCTTTGCTTACGGATACGGAGGTGCTTTAATGCAAATAATTGGTAACTCTTAATGACACGAGGAAGTGGAACATTACGGTGTAGTGGACGCGGAAGGAGTCTTCGCCAACGACCACATTTTCAAGCAAGTCTTATCGTGGACTAGAAACAGGGGTACGGAACAAGCTTTGGAGAGCTTCCAACCACAGTGGCTGCAAAAGAATTCTACTTTCAATCACGGTACACTACGTGGACTTCCCAAGGACAGTTTCGTCCCCGGTTCCAAACCTACCGATTCTGTTTACCTTGCCTCCAAAGATACAATATCTCTGAAGGACAAAATAACGCTATCTCCGACATGTTCCTCGAGGATCCTCGAAAGGGGGTGGAGCCGCTATTCTCGGCAGTATGACGCAGTGCCCTATGGAAGCGACGGAACTTTCAGCACTAAAATGCTTCGTCACTTCTCATCAAAGTTACAGGACTGTCTTTACCAAGAGATTGTCACACGACATATGAAAAGCATGGGTGTGTAAGCTCAAACAAGAAACGTATCCTGGTCTGCCAAGACACCAAATACAACCACAGATGCCCATCACTGCAACCCCCCGCGCGCGCCGCATCCCAACCACCAAAGTTGTTCGCTGTTCCTGTTTCTTTGAGTCCTTATCGTTTTAAGCCCATTACGCGGCATCGGGATTTCACATCGGACGGAGAGTTGCAGCTGGTTCGCTAACGGTGTGCAGGATTCGATAGTTTCTCTCGTCCGTCTGGACTGGAGTCTGGGCTCTGGACTCTGGACGGAGTACCTCGAATTAATCGAATGGCCACCCCACCAGCCCAACCATGGAACCCCGGTCAAACCGCCACAGGGAGTCAGCACCTATCCACTACCTAGTCCGTAGACGGTAAGTAAAGGACGCGGCGATCGAGGATTCTAATCTTAGGAACAGAGCTTATTGTTAGTTATGGATATTCCATCGACTGCAACGTGAGGAGGGCGAAACGAATTACCATGGAGCCATTTCTCGTGTGTTCCTCCAATCTGTTCTTACCCCATTGGCTCCTTGCATGAAAAATGAATTCCTCATGGGCCACATCAACGCTCTCACACGACAGCGACGCGGTCCGAGTCCATCGGTGGCTGCGTGTGGCGTTCCGTTATCTGATATGCTGATCCACGATGAGTACACAGGATCGCTAACAAACCTACCAGATCGATACTCGATAGCTCGAGGATGGGCAAGACAACAGACGTCCTTTGTACGCGGAGAACGATGATTTTTTCCTTCCTGAGAATCTTATTAAGCCCTACCGTGAGCTTACTATCTATCGGAGACTCGTTGCTGGGTACACAGCCGGAGCTGTGCCGAAAATCAATAAGGTTTGCGCATTGCCTGTCTTCGGCTATGATTGGCGCGCAGTTTCGGGCTGGGCCAATCGTAAAATGAAGAACGCAACCCACATGGGAATCGACCAATCCGGAAATGAAACGGCAGAGTATGGAACGGCGGTCCAAGGAGCGCCATCACCATCAATTTGGTCGTCAGGTCGTGGCATCAGTGGTAGGGGCTCAACCACTCCACCGCTTCGCGCGCTCCCCGCGACCCCAACTGAACTTCTCCATGCTTCTGTTCTTCTTCGTACCACCCCAAAGCCACGTACGTGTCGTTCTGTAGGACAGTCTTTCGTCATTCCCTAGTTCGCCCGAGACAGTGTACGTCCGCTCCTCCGAATCAGTTGAAACCATCGACTGGGCCTAGAAGTTTGCACCACTTTCCCCTTTTGTGGAGAAAGTGCTCGACACCTACATAGCAGCGTCGTGTTCCAACGAGAGAAGTTGCTCTAGCGACATAGACCGAGACTCCGTAGTCATGGTTATATTTCGATTGAGAACACCACGTCTATCGGACCTAATATGGACGACGGCGTCGATTGCTCTGGTGTCGACTCCGGCGCACGCTGCTCAGGTCAAAGTTGATCAACTCTCTTGTGGGCTGAATGACTTCTACAGCAGCCCTGGCAATGGCTACACAAGTACGGAAACGCGCTCTTCTCCCTGCCGCTCGACCTTTTCGTCCGCCCAGAACTTGAATAAGGACATGTGCTGAATGTTATCCTTGTAATAGTTGTAACCAATGTTTGGAATCCTACGGAGCACGGCGAGCAATGCATGAAGGTACGGTACCACCTCCGACCGAGTCTATCACCTATTTTCGCAGATTTACCGATCTACAGAAGAAGGGAACTACAAGCTCCGTCCCCCTTCCCGCCTGCTGTGGATCTCCATTAACACCTATCTCGCGATCATAGGTTACCAACGAAGGGTCCGCCTTCGAAGTGAACTGGCAATGGGAGACCGATCGTGGCACGGTGCATTCCTTCCCGCATGTCAAATTCAACTCGGACGCGCTACCGACCCCGCTGGCGAATATCTCGGGGCTGAAGCTGTCGGGTAACTGGAGCTTCGTGGCCGGGGATGTCGCCGCCCTGGACTCCTCCTTCGATGCCGCCGGCTTGGTAGCCAACAGCGTCACCGCCAACGTCGCGATCGATATGTTCGTGGACGCGGATCCGGCCAAGTCCCAGAACGAGACCCTGGCCAAATATGAGATCTTGATTTGGCTGGGTACTATTGGGCAGCCGTATCCGCTGGGATGGAACGAGCCGACGTGGAACTTTCAATTGGAGGATGCGAAATAGTATGTTCCCTCACCGTGCCTTCCTTAACTTCTTCATCTACGCCTACCCTGCTACATTTTCTTTACACTACATCGGTTCCTCAATTCTGCTGGAGCCCGCAACGGCATCTACAAGTCTAGAACTAACCTTCACCAGCACTCTCTACCGCGGCACCAACCAACGCGGCACCACCTCCTTCACCTGGTTCCCTCCTATTAACACCACATCCTTCGACACGGACTTCTACCCCCTCCTCCAATTCCTCATCGACAACGATCTCATCGACCCCTCCCTGAACCTCGGCCTCGTCGAATTCGGCCAGGAGGCCTTCTATTCCACGGGCAAAGTGACCTTCGCCGTCAACGGGTATAACATGAACCTCACGAAACGCGATGGCGGGAGCCAGACGGTCGGCACCGAGAACCCGTCGGGGGAAGCGGGTGAGGAGTCGGGCGCCGCTGCGGTGCGAACTGGAGGTTTGGGCGCCCTGCTTGGTCTGTTGGCCATACTATATACGTTCTTATAGTCCTTGGATCTCTTGATTTCCGGAACATATGCATTGGAGAGGAAACGGGTCGGCTAACGCACATCTGCTCGCATTTACAGGCTCGTTTGGATACTTGTCATCTGAACGTCAAGGTACAGCATAGTGGAGTCCGGAGGCTTCGGGGGTAGATACCTGTATCTTCTGTACCTAGACTGGATTCTCTTCTTGTGAATCTCTTCGACATATTGGCTACTTAATACTTCGAATCTACGATTAATCTGCTTACCTCTATCTGCACGTGAACGATGATTTATGGAGTACGGGGAATCGATATAGTTGGACCCGAGGATGCCATGGCTGTTGCTTGTAGGAAACCAGCATGGGATATGGTGCACCACATCACGTACTGATGCCGCAAGGTACACTACAGATGTCTTCGGGTCATGAAGGGCTAGATGGGTCTGTATTTAAATAACTGAATACAAACCGGAAACATGCATGAGCATGCTGCTGTCTCAGCTTCCACAATGCCGTACATAGTACAGATAAATGTCGCACGGCGTTCGTTAAGCAGCCGTTCTCCACGAGCACAAAGATAGTAGGATGGTCTTCAATCGATACGCGTTACCGAGGCCACATTATCCGATCTCGTGAGAATTGCAAAGGGGTAAATTTAAAACGGTGAATGTGTAATTTGGAAAATTTAGAGAAAAAACTGTCCGGCTGAATGATTAATCCCTTCGAATCAACTCCGAGCGCTCGTTGATGCCCTCCGCTCGAGATGCCAGCGTAATCTATTGCCCATGATAACAAAGGAAATCTCAGTGGGAAAAAGTGTATTCCCAATCCGTAGCCATGAGTCTCATCCATAGCCCACACTCGCGTGACGCCTTTCATCAATGTGAACTCCCAAACCCAAATTGACCGCTCAATAAGTGAGCGTGACACACTTGTTGTTATACTGCCCTTTCTTCCCATCCTTCACGATCGTCTCAAAGATCCACTGCCCCACATCCTTCCTGCTAATCGAATACCCCATTGCTGGCCCGTCGCCGGTCTGATCGGGATTCTCCCACCCGACATTCACTTTGTCCAACCCCTTATAATTCCCATCCGTCAGCAGCGTCGGGCGGATGATCACAAACTCATATGCGTGCCCCTTCCCCTCGGTGGGCTGGTTGTCGAAGATCAGCGCCTCCATCTTCCGCTTGTCGGCGTGCGGCACCTGTAGCATCCAGTGGTACAGGTGGTAGATCAGCATCGGCACGTCGCGGCGGGAGCTGGTGCCGGTGGTCGAGATCCAGGACAGCACGGGGCGGTAGGACGGGGTGGTGCCGCGGACGGTGGCGATGGCGGCGAGGATGGCCTTGGTGGCGTCCTCGCAGATGGTCGGGTGGTGCATGGTCACGGGGGTGATGATGGACCATTGCAGGGAGGGGGCACCGCCGAGGCCGAAGACGATGTGGTCGGCGGGCGGGGAGTTGCCGTTGCGGATGGTGGAGAGGATGTCCTCTTGCTTGGAGATGCTGCCTTCGACGACGGTGAGGGCGCCGCTAGCGATGTAGGTGGCGGCGTCGATTTGGTGATTTTCGAAGAGGATCGTGTTAAGCTTGGTGGGGTTGCGGACGACTGGAAGAGGTTAGTGAGAGTTTGGGGAGGAGGGTTGGGATGGACATACGTGCGGTACAGATGTAGCCTTCCTTGAGAGCGAGGGCGAGAGTGCCGTTGGCACAGCCGCCAGTGGCGCCGAAGATGGCCAAACGAGGAGTAGACATTATGATGGCTGTGGAGGGTTGATGATTAAGTGGTCGTGTTGGCGATGAACTTCAGAAGATGGCGAAGTCGAGAGCGGCGAGGAATGCGGTGTAGGTGCTGATGTTGGTGACGAGACGTAACTGGAGAACCAAACCGGAGCGAAATATAAAAGACTTGAAGTTGAAGAGAGGATGTGTTGGTTCCGTGATGTCCGTTTGACTTCCAGTCCAGGTGTTGGATGAAATGCTAGAGTGAATTAAGGAGTTTATGAGTGAATCTGAATCCAGGAACTTCATCCATCGGCGTCCATCACGCATCTTATATGCCAATCTCAATCGCCCATGTCCCTTCATACCGGTGCACAGCGGCGGCACAGTTGTCGCGTCGCTCCTTACTGTGCCGCCGAAAACCAACTTCCGCATGACGATCATGGCTCCTTCCGACCGTTTCAAATGCGGAGTCGCACACATCATGGCTCAGTCGGCATCATTTTCTCAGCTTCATTTTCCAATATAATGCCAGATAGTCCGCGTCGGCAATGCACGTTGAATCTACAATACTTTTTAGTGGGGCGTCAGTCATCGGAGAATGACATGGGAGGAGGTTGTAGGGCAGACATTCCGCCTGCGGACGGTTGAACAATCCGGCGTTCACGAAAGCTTGTATGGTTACTCTACGTCTGTGCCAGCCGGAGGAATTCGACGTGAGGAGTCGGAGGGATTCTGCTCCGTCGGGGAGAATGCAACTCCCGAGAATCTCATTGGTCAGTTGGGCGTGTTGAGCCACATTCCAGCCACATCTCCAACTCCGCCTTCAATTCCGTAGTTAGCATCAAGGATCTCCCCGCGCTACGACTTTGCGATCGTCAGATTCATGCACGGCATTCCGTCCATGGGCGGAGTTGGGCTACCAATCATTCACTCGGGAACCAGGGGAGATGAACGGTCAACGGTACCATTCCGGTTTCCGAAGAAAGAGGAGCTATCTTTAGCGGTCACCGAGATTGTAGGACGCTCGCACGAGGGGAGACCACCCAGTCCTTGTGGACCGTCCAGTGGGGAGGAGGTTCATTTATACTACTCGGATACGAGGCCGTGGATATGGATCGCGAGATCGAATTCAGGAACAGTTGCCAAGTGCTAAGATGTCATGGCGAGTATGGATCAGCAGTCACACCCCAACGCTCCACGAATGGATGCTGTTTCATCGACGTAGATGTTGAAGAGGTCTGATATCTATATCCCGTTTACCAGTACTCCGGTCGCATTGCGCAACTCAATTTCTAAATCTAGAGTAAATAACCACGTTCGACGACAATCCATCTACCGGTACACTCAATAATGTCCGTCAAGCGTCAACGTGCCCGTTTTGGTGATCATGTACTCGTCCACCGCAACCCCCATGCCCGACTCCTTCCCGTATCCCGACTCCTTAATCCCGCCAAACGGACTCTCGGCAGCCGAGCTGTTTCCGGTGTTCATCCCGATCATCCCTGCCTCAAGGTTTTCTAGCAGCCGCCACGTGCGGTCGATGTTCTTTGTGAAGAAGTACGACGCGAGGCCCATCTAGATTGCATGCATGTCAGTCGACTATCCCAGTCCATGTTCCCACGCTGGTGAAACAACGCGGATCACTGGCGGAAGCAGTAAAAGGGGAAAGATGGAAGGTACGTACGCTCGTCGCGTTCGCCAGCTCCACCGCCTCCTCCTCGGTGTCGAACGGGAATATCGCACACAACGGCGCGAAGCTCTCCTCCTGCGCAATCTGCATCTCCTGCGTCGCGTCCAAGATGACCGTCGGCTCGAAGAAATACCCCCCATCGATCTTAACCCGCTTCCCACCCGTCACGATGCGCGCACCCAGCTTCCTCGCGTCCTCCACCTGCGCCTCCGCCTTATCCACCCCCCTGGGTGTCGTCAACGGCCCCATCGTCGTCCCCTCCGTCATCCCATGCCCGACCTTCAGCCCGCGGCTGTAGTCCGCCACCATCGTGGTGAACTTATCATACACGCCGCGCTGCACGTAGACGCGGTTCGCGGTGATGCAGGCTTGCCCGGCATGGCGGAACTTGAGGGCGGCGATTTGCGCGCATGCGGCGGAGAGGTCGGCGTCGTCGAAGATCAGGACGGGGCAGTTGCCGCCGAGCTCGAGGGTGACCTTCTTGAGGCCCTCGGCGCAGTGCGCAGCGATGAGCTTGCCGATGCGCGTGGAGCCGGTGAAGGTGACTTTCTTGACGAGGGGGTGCTTGCAGAGCGCCTCGCTGAGGGCCGGGGTGTTTTCAAGATCGGTCGTCAACACACTCAGGAGGCCCTTCTCGAAGCCAGCCTTCTCGGCAAGGTGGACGAGCGTCAGCACGCTGAGTGGCGTCTCCGGAGACGGCTTGATGATCATCGGACATCCGGCGGCCAAAGCCGCTCCGCACTTCCGAAGAATCATGCTGAGCCTGTTAGCAAGTCATCTCGACCCGACTCGAACCTCACTCACGCGAATGGGAAATTCCACGGCACCAACGCCGCCGCCACGCCAATCGGCTGCTTAACCGTAAACACCCTCCTCCCCGGCGCCGCCGGCGTCGCGACCGTCCCGCGCACGCGCTCCGCCTCCCCCGCAAACCACCAGGTAAATCCAACTGCATAGTCGATCTCGCCGTAAGCCTCAGCGAGCGGCTTCCCAGTCTCGTGGACGAGGATGCGCGCGAGGTCGTCCCTTGCTTCGCGGATCAGGGTGTCCCATTTCATGAGCTTCTGGGCGCGTTCGCGGGGGTTAACTTTGCGGTAGGTGAGGAAGGCTTGGTGGGCGGATTGGACGGTGGCGTCGACGTCTTCGGCGGCCATGTTGGGGGCGGTGGCCCAGACCTTGCCGGTGCCCGGGTCTGTGAGATGGTGAGAAGCTGGCCGGAAAAGAGGTAGGGAGGCCATCGGGATGGAGGGGGATGGAGCGTACCGACGATTTCAAATCGAGCCCCGGACTTTGCTTCGACCCATTCTCCGTTGACATATGCCTGGTCTTTGAACAATGCTTGGCTCTTGAGCTGTTGATTCCATGCTGTCAGCTATATCTGAAGCCTGGCAATACCTGCATTATTGAGATGGGATAACGCACTTCGAAGGGCAACTGGCGGGTTCCGTTCGTCCCATTCGTCCCGTTTGTTCCATTTGTCCCGGTCATGGTGGCGATATCGGCCGGTATGTTTTCCTTACAGCGTACAGGTACAGCACCTTGAGGACAGATGAAAGATGGTAGAGCTGGAGGAAACGCCTTAGGGGATATGAAAGACTTGGGTTCGATGAATGAAACACAAAGTTGAGTCGATCTCTTCTCTTCGACAGAAGTGCACCGGTATGCGGAGAGAAAAGCTGGAGAAGAGGGAATGGCAGGCTAAAGACATCGAACTAAAAAGAAATGGATATCACGACGGAGTGGAGGCGGGGTTCGGCAATAAGGCATTGGTGTCCCCAACTTGAACCCCATATCGATCACATAATCCAATCAAGTGGAACAATTCGAAGGGTTCAACAAGTCTTGGTTTTGTTTAGAGGCGACTCCAGCCTTTGATAGCCGTGATGCGCTGATGCTGCATGATAAGCCATCTCATCACATCATTGTTCACACAGACAGGAGAAGTGGATGTTGTCTCGCTGCATTAGGCAAGTCGATCCGACCTCGAATCCTCCAGAGAAATGTCCGTACTATCGCCGAAGCTGCGCATGAAGAAGTGAGTTGAGGCCTTGAGGAGTTGGAAGAGAGCGAATGGGGGATAATATTGCCCTGTCATCCTCTCAACAATACTTGTGACATGTAGTCCATTGCCAAACCGATTCCTTGAGATGCAGATCGTAGATGTCATTATGCACGAGGCACATTGAGGCTCTGCAAATAAATTAAATTGCATTAAATTAAATCATGCGGACTTGCGGAGCTTGTCTTCCCCCCTCTGTCCGTAATTATTGCCGATGCGGCGGAGCCAGTCCGCTATTCCCGAAGCTTCTGCAACTCAACGTCTCAATAATTCTTCCTCGTCATTCACCAATCTTGGATATCCAACTCCCTTTGTGTTGCTGTGGATGAATGGTTTGCGAATTGCGAGGTGTATACCAACATCCTCACCGACAATGATGTGACCACATTTGTCCCACAATGTTGCGGTCCATCAAACCTCGATTATGCGTCCTCCCACTCTTCACCCACGCATTCCCTCCCAACTCCCCGCATTCCGATCCTCATCCCTCCCGCGATGTTATTCCATATCCCCAGCAATAACCCCCCCCATACTCCCGACCACCACCTCCGCCCTCCGCCACTCACGATGCTACCACGACTACTTCGTCACCAACCTCCCCTCTTCCTCCATGCACCCGGACGGCCGCATCCCCCACCACAAACTCCCCCGTGACAAATCGACCCCCCACGACAAGCACGATGACCGCCACCCCCCCGCCGCCGCCCCCTCCAACATCGGCGCCTCCCGCGAAATGACTGTCGTGCGCATCCCCCTGAAGAGCGCGAAGCACCACTTCGGCGCCGCCGTGTCGCGCGGCTCCCGACCATACAACGAAGACGCCCATCAAGAGGGCACGATCGAGATCCCCGCGTTCGCGAAGCGGCGGCCGATTTCCCTGACGCGGAGCGCGAGGGCGGAGATTGCGGGCCAGGGGACGAGTGCGGATAGTGCGAGTGGGGATCCGCAGGTGTTTTATTTTGGGGTGTTTGATGGGCATGGCGGGGCGGAGTGTAGTAAGTTTTTGCAGGAGCGGTTGCACTTGTATGTGGAGGAGGCGGGGAGGGAGTTTGGGTTGGAGAGTAGTTTGAAGAAGGGGCCGGCGATTACGGGCATCGGCGGGGATTCCGGGAAAGGAGCGGGATACGGGTCGGTGAAAGTGGAGGAAATACAGGAGTCGAGAGATGTAAAGGCAGGAGATGAGACGGCTGCCGTGGAGCAGTCCGACGCCTTAGGCAAAGCCGAAGAGCTTGAGAAAGAACTCGTTAGTTCCTACAAACAGCTCGTTGGCGGTTACTACCGCCGCTTCAAACCCGAATACTTCTCCATCAACGCCGGCGGCAAAGGCTATGTCCTCGAGGGCGAGACCGCTCGACAGCCCATGGGAAATTCCCGACCGGCCACCGCAGGCGAGGGCATCGGAATCGAAACGGTCCTCGAATACGCCTTCTTAAAAGCCGACTACGACTTCATCTCTGCGCAAGCCAACAAAGAAGACGCCGACTCCGTCCTCTCTGACCGCGCCCTCAACGAACACGACATCATCGACAAACCCTCCCGCACCTCCGAACCCATCGGCGGCCCTAAAACCTTCCAAGGCGGCTCCACCAGCAGCATCGCCCTCATCTCCACCCCCAGCCCCACCCCCTTCTGGCACCCGTCCTCCCCCTCCACCCTCATCACCTCCCACGTCGGCGACACCCGCATCCTCCTCTGCGCCACCGCCACGGGCCTCCCCGTCCCCCTCACCTCCAACCACCACCCCTCCGACCCCGTCGAAGCCACCCGCCTCCGTCGCTACGCCGCCACCTTCGTCACCGACTCCTTCGGCGAGGAGCGCATGATCGGCCTCGCCAACACCCGCTCCTTCGGCGACATGAAGGCAAAGCGCATCGGCGTGTCGGCCGAGCCGGAGATTCGCCGCGTCGAGCTCTCACCCGCGGAGTACTCGTTCCTCGTGCTCGTAAGCGACGGCGTGTCCGGTGTGATGTCGGATGAGGAGATCGTGGACGTGGTGAAGGAGGCGAAGACGCCTGAACAGGGCGCGAAGGATCTGGTGTCGTTTGCCGTGGAGGTGAGCGCGAGTGCGGATAATGCGACGGCGTTGGTGGTGAGATTGGGAGGTTGGGAGAGGAGGAGTGAAGGGGGGTTGGGGAGTTTGGGGACGCAGGAGTTGAGGGATTGGAGGAAGATGGAGGCGCAGGATCCGAGAGCGAGGAGGCAGTAGGGGAAAAAGCTGCGGGGTTAATTAATACTTGTGGTGGTTGCATATACGGTTGAAAAAGGGTCAGAATGGCGTTTTCGGGCTTGCGATGTGTTTGTTGGATGAGGGCATCCAAGCATGGTTGTAGAAATAATTGAACTGGCAAGATGTGCACATAAAGTCCGGACATCCCTCATTATTGCAAAACCGGCATGGATGATACCGGCAGTTGTACACTTCTAATTAGCAATTCCAATAATCGTCCTCTCGAATAAGTCTATATTGGTCTTGCTGTTCGATTTTCTGTTCATGTTTCTTGCCGGCTCTCCCCCACCTCTGTCAATCCGACAGGAGTGAAACCAGGCCCGCCAGGGTCGATATGTGGCGGTGCATGTGGGAAATATCAAATGTGGCTGAAAATTTCAGTTCTCCCGCCTCGCCGCACTTTTCACCTCCAACTCCACGAATTGTAGTCCTCTCTTCACACATATTTTACGCCGAATCGACCTGAAAAGCCCTCAAAATGGGCAAACGCAAAGTCGGCGCCCTCGAAAAGGTCGAGGCCGACCTCGTCAACCTGCAGAACAAGATTCGTCGGGACCCGATCTCCTACAGGAACGACTTCCAGAACCAATACAACCAGTATGATTCGCTGTTCTCGGTGATCCAAGAGTCGCCCGCGAACACGGACGACAATGGGCTGGTGTCGCTGCATGAGCTGATCGATATGATTGCGCATGTGGCGGACTGCTATCCCGAGCTCACGAAGAAGTTTCCCGAAGATTTGATGTTGTTGTTGTCGAAGCATCATGCGGAGTTGCAGGTGGATTTGAGGGAAAAGATAGTGGGGAGTTTGGTGCTGTTGAAGAACAAGCATGTCATAACGTCCAATACGTAAGATTTCCCGCCTTTGATATATATGGACTCCGCTGATCGAAGTAGCCTTCTCGACACCCTTTTCCCGATCTTAGTGGAAACACCTAGCAAAGTCTTCCGGTCTCTACTTCTGCAAAAGATTCTGTCCGACCTCCGTTCGTCGAATGCAAAGACGACCAACCATAAACTCAACCGCTCCACGCAGACATACCTCTTCAATCTCGTTGCGTCCGACCGAGAGTCCACGAAGGGCTTATGGGCCGTTAAGATCACGCGCGAGCTCTGGAAACGTCAAATCTGGACAGAAGCCAAAGCCGTCGAGATCATGAAAGAGGCCTCCCTCTCCGACAACCCGAAAGTCATCTCTGGCGGCGTTCGATTCTTCCTCGGCGGCGACAAGGAGCGCGAAGATGCAGCGGACGAGTCGAGCGATGACGAGGACATCGACATCAACCAATTGCGCCACCAGATGCAGATTAACAAGAAATCGAAGAAAAAGGGCCGCGACCTCAAACGGGCCGTGGTGACGGTGAAGAAGAAGGAGAAAAAGAAGAAGAATCAACCGCATATGTTGAATTTCTCCGCGCTGCATCTGCTGCACGATCCACAGGGGTTCGCCGACTCGCTGTTCTCCAAACATCTGCAGCAGGCCAAATCGAAGCTGAACCTGGAGCAGAAGTTGTATGTGTTGCAGCTTGTAACACGATTGATCGGCCTGCATCAATTGCAGATCACCAGTCTATATTCCTATTTCTTGAAATACCTTACGCCGCGGCAACCGTCGGTGACGACGTTCCTCGCGTCGCTCGCGCAGGCCACGCATCAATTGGTGCCGCCGGAGTCGATCACGCCGCTGGTGCAGAAGATCGCGAACGAGTTTGTGTCGGAAGCGGCGGCGTCGGAGGTCGCGTGTGCGGGGTTGAACGCGATCCGAGAGATTTGCGTGCGGCAGCCGCTCGCGATGGAGGAGCCGCTGCTTCAGGATCTGATCATGTACCGGAAGAGCAAAGACAAGGGCGTGATGATGGCCGCTCGGGGTTTGCTGAGTCTGTACCGAGAAGTTGGGCCGAGCATGCTTAAGAAACGCGATCGTGGAAAAGAGGCGGCGCTGGGGCTTAGGAGCGGCGAGTTGACTACGAAGAAGTTCGGCGAGTTTGAGCCGGGTGTGATTGAAGGATTGGAGCTACTGGAGAAGTATAAAGAAGAAGAAGCGCTGCGGAAGAAGGAAGAGTCGGGATTGGCTGAGGGGGATGAAGAAGCTGCTGATGAGAAACGTATTGAGGAAGATGAGGAAGCTGGGTGGCAGAATTGGGATGTCGAAGCTGACGACAGTGACGACTCTGGCGGCTGGATCGACGTCCAGAGTGACGGCGAGGATATCAATTTCAGTGATAGCGAAGACGAACGAGCCTCCAAAAGAAGGAAGACGGCCGAAGAAGCTGCGAAATCCACCGCTACAGCCGCAAAAGCCACTGAGCCGCCGACCGACGCGGCCAAAGAGAAGAGTCCCTCCGAAACGCTCGACCCCGAGCAGGCCGCCAAAGCCCAGTTCTCCAAATACGCCACCTCCCGCATCCTCACCCCCGCCGACCTCGCCAAACTCCAAGAACTCCGCACCCAATCCTCCGTCCTCGGCGAGATGGACCCCACCCACCGCAAACACCACCTCGACCGCGCCGCCGCCCTGCGCGCGAAGCAAATCCAAGCGCATATCGACGACCCGCTGACCGCGGAGGCGATCGAAGCGGTTGGCTCGCTCTCCTCCAAGAAGACGAAAGAGGAGAAGATCGCCGCCGCCAAAGGAGACCGCCAGGAGAAGCACATGAGCACAACGGCGCTGCGCAAGCAGAAGAAGGAGGCGGCGGGGAAGAGCAGCACGAATAAGGAGAAGTCGCGGCAGAAGAATTTCATGATGACGTTGGGGAAGGCGAAGGCGAAGAATCGACGGAGTTTGGTGGATATGAGGAAGAGTTTGGCGGGGCATGCTGCGAGGCAGAAGAGGGGGGGGAATAGGGGGAATGCCGGATAGATTGGGTTAGAGGCGTATACCAAATATATTGATGCATTGGAAGACGGATCTTGTTTATTGTGACGATAGCACTGCTATGAATGACGTGATTACGTCTGATAAGTATTTTGCCAACTAAAAATCACTACCGACTCACACGATTGCCCGGCTTAGGAGTGGATGACATTGATGATAGTTCCGCCTTAACGGCTATTTTAGCTTCATTCTCGGGCGAGATACACCACCCCTACCTAGCTAGCATTCATGCTTCTGGACCGGTAAAACAATGTCAAAATGGAGAGATTGCGAGGCCATGGAGGGTTTCTCATGGCCATAATTCCGTCTAATCCCTTTGAACCTCGAGGTGATTAGTGCCCTGAAGTCTGATCACTGATTGCACTGAAATCGAAGTTCGTGTCCAAATATCTGGTCACGAAGTATTATCACTGGATTTGTTTGTGCAGAATTGGCTTCAAGTTAAATACAGTATCCTTTGTCTTCGTTCTTGGTGAGTTCAGAGCAGGCTTCCTCCTCGCTCAGTAGTAGCTCTCCATCCATCCTTTTTTGAGGAATCATTTCTCGCTTCGGTCTGTCACATGGGCGGAAGGGACCGCCCCTTGGCTCTTTTTGGTCTCAGACGTTGGGCCGAGAGCAGAATGTCTGCTTACGAGAGGTTAAGAATCCTCTCCTGCTTCATCATCTCCCCCCTTTGTCTCCTCCAGATTTGTGCTTTTCCAACCAGTGCTTTGTCGGGGGTTAGTATTCTGGGCATAGGATTTGCCTTACAATCAGCGACCCTTACCCTAGTCTAACGTACTCTTGTATTTCGCGACGGACTCGTTATCATAATTAACATGATGCCATCTGTAAATTCTGGTTGTGCCTTCCCGATCCATCAGTCTCCCCCTCTCGGGTGAGATTGTGCTCCGCACTTTGTTGTCCATGTCAAGTTCCTCGCTGCCACCACCTGGGAGATCTACAATGATTAGTTGACCAGCGTTGACGAGTTAGGCTGTCCTGCTCGGTGGATCAGCGTCGGTGGGAGGTTGGATGGTCGCGGTGGGTTGCCCACCATCGGTGACGGCCTCGCTATAGAAAACGTGCTTCAGCATGTCCTCCGTCAGTCTGAGGTGTTTCATGACCATCTCCCTGTCCGCATCTTCTAGCGCTCTCTTCATACCACAGCTCATATGAGCTCCATCACATTGATTCTGCCTCCTGTGCGCATTCATCTTGCGAAATTCCATCGTCTCGCGCCCCTTGCATAGGTTCAAATCCTGAATGTCGAACTGAGCCTCGAACATAATGCTTCTAAGCGATTATACACGGGAAACCACCACACACACATATCAGGCCGAGCACGAACTCCCGCTCTGAGATATCTAGCATAGCCAGCGATAGAGTTATGCCTCTCGCCACTCGACGTCGTTTGCTGTCACAGATCCGTACACGTTCTGGATTAAATTTTCCTCTTCAAAACAGCTGTGGAAAAGGAAATGATTCCACCTCGTTGATTTAGGCAGCTTCTTAACTCGAGCATTGTCCTTGTTGACGGCTTATGCGTGGTGGTGGCGCTTCGTTCGCACCCGTTTCTTCGGGTTGCGGAGCTAGGATTGGAAACTCTCGGGCTACATAATGCGTCAGATATTGGACTTCCTGTATAATTTATACGATAAAGGCAGCGTGCGGAGCATACAGGAAGACCGCCCTAGATTAGATATCCTGCTATCGAACGCCATATGGCGCCCTGTGTAAGTTAGACTATGCATTAAATCAGATTCAGGGCCACTCACTGTCGCACACTGACTCCTTTGTTCCAAATCTCGATTGGACCAGAGGCTAACATGTCCCCCATCCGCAACCCAGAGGCCCTAGGCCTCAAGTTTTGAGCTCAATTCAGCTGCTTTTTATCGGATTTGAAGGCCGCTTTCCGTTCTGTCGAACTCAAGCCGATGGCAACAGGTTATAAGACTTGTCGTATGAAGGATCAGCACCAAGCTGTAATTATCCTTTATCGAATCTCATTGATTCTAGAGACTATAAACTCCTATCAACCAGTATAGTGCTGGCAATTCTTTCCCATAAGGAAAGTAGAGCCATAACCAAATAGATGTTTGTTACAGATCTAACTTCCCTAAATTATGTACTATGCTCGGCATTTTCGTGAAGGATAAGCTCTCGGTTATCGCTATTAACCAGTTACACCATCGGTATTCTAGAGGCCGGTTGATATATATAAGCTTTGGGACTAGTAGAGATTCTCTATGCTTGTGAATCGATTGTTGTATAGTGCGATCATGCAATTTGCCAATTTCGAATTAGTCGTCGGACATGCATGGTGATTCTAGCCAATCTTCTAGGATACCATCCTTATCATACAATGGATGGGGACAGCAATAATTTGATTGAGACAGTGTACTACAAAATGCTCTACAAGCGCGTTATGAATACGAGGGAAGGTCTGTTCCACTTTTGCCAGTGAACTATGAGAGCTGCTCGATTGTCTGACAGATTATCCAAATGTCCCAGCAATGATTGGGCAATTGAAGGCATTGTAGCCATAAGACATGAGGAATATGAATATACGGCACTTGGGAGGAGTGAAGGGCTTATATAGAGTAGATAACAAACTTCTCATTTGTACATTTCATTGATCTATCCATTGACAACCGGTAGTTGATATCATATCCTACCCCTTTCACTCAAACTGTTTCACTAGAGCATAAGAGGTGGCATTGACTTGGAACAAAGATGGACGACAAATAATACAAGAGACGACAGCTTTGTTCTAGAAATGGTATCAGTGAAAGCAGTGGAGAGGAGAAGAAGTTGGATGAGAACTATGTAGAGAAAAAAAAATCACAACTTTGGATATAAATGACTGAATGTTTGCTAGCAATCATAGGGCTAACTAGCTTGGGGTTTTCTGTTACATTGCTTCAGTAAAACGTCATAGACAAACAACAATAGGCAAGGGATGCATCAACAACTCCAGCTAGAAGTAGAAATGAAGCACAGTGAAGTGGTGGGTGAATCAATGCAGTGGTGAGCTCACTGACCAGACCTAGACATGAATTAACTATACAGATTCAAACAACTCAATTTTCAGTAAGTTGATCAAGGTCTCGCAACATAAGTAGCGCCCCCCTTTGGCATCGGTCACTGGGGTAATCTAATTCATCCCGTTACATGATATTCTGGGGGGGTTAAGCCGAATATACCAGAAACGGCACAAAAATGAAACCTCCTTCTACTGGCAATCCAAATTAGGGCCCTTTTTGTTATTCTGTTCATTTTTGATGTTTTCAGTTTCGTAGGATCAGTGTGGAGGGGAGTGGGAGGAGAAGGGGAGGTATATCTGGACAGGTATGAGGATGACTAATATTCTTGCACTGGTTTTAGGAATTGGAAGGTCACTAGTTCGAGTCCGAGTACAGGCGACGACTTTTTGCACCTTGGAGGATTTCACGTAATCGAACCTGCTGATGATTTCCAATGGCACCGCCACGCGACCCGGCACTCTTAACTAGGGATAGTGCATAGTGACTTGATTGAACCAGTCTGGCAAAGGTCACTGTCATTAGAGTTGACTTGGACGGCAAGGTCTGGGAGAACTTGGACGAAGCCTTCTTCATATCCGTACAGGTACATTTAAATGCTGTTGATCTCTGCAATAATGATTGTTCTTCAGGTAATTAAGCGTTGAGTGTAAACTAATCGTCCCGCTGTAGCCTTGACGAGCGGACTGGATTGCTGCGCGAGTCCCCACGTCACTGAACGATTTACCTTTCTCAACTCGGTCGATATCTCAATTTAGAAGACAGTCCTTCATCACTCGGCTCCCTGGATTTCCATGGGAACATAATCGCGCTACTACCCCCTCGACATCACGCACCGTGTTTCCACTGAAGCCATCCCTCTTTCCGAATAATGTCCAGCGTTACATTCTACCCCTCGCAGGAACGGAGTCACCGGTACCGTCGGAATCGTAAGGATCATCGGGGAGAACGATGTCATCTGATTTCGCGAACCAAACGCGCTCTACCGGGATCTTCGTTGGTGGTCTGAATGCGCTGGTGACGCGTTTGAGGATGCTTTCTAGTCCCCTGTGTTGACGCGGGACACTGTTCGGCTCGCATTGGTGGATAGACAAACGAGTCCGGATCGGTGGATCGGAATTTCGGCCGAGGATATATCGCTCTTTAGGCTGGCAATCGGAGCAAAGTCGTGACGTGGTACGAACGGGAGAATTGGTTGTTGCTACTGGCGTCTGTGACCCCTTAGGCTCCGGGATGCTCGACCATCGTCGTCGTGTAAGTCGCCGCCTGGTGGGTTTCGGTAAAGGCTGCGGTGAAGGTTTGGCGATCCTACGGCGCTTCAACAGAGGCTCGGCCTCAGGGTCGCCTTTAGGGTCGCGAGTTCGACGGCGACGCACACCGATAGAAAAAATGATTCGAGGTGCCATTTTCGAGACCAAGATAGGCTGAGATATGGAGAGTAGAATAGAATGAAGGAAGAAGACATGAAGAACAGGTTGAAGAAGGGGCAGCTGTGATAATGGACTACTGTGTTTTACCTAGAACACCAGTAGCCTGTGTTATGGACTCGGACGTCCGTCGGAGGACAATGAACTTTCTGTTATGAAGCTGGAAGCCTGCTCGAAGTGTCCAACATACATCTCGAAAGATGTTAGTATCCGGAGTAGAAGAAGCAAAAGACAATGATGACCTTGTAGCATATCCCCAAGGGACAAAGACACTCGAACGTTACTTTCCAAAAATTATAGAATTCCCCTACATGCTTCCTTTAGTTTAGTAGGCGATACGATTATCCTTTCTCGGAGGCTGGAGAGAGGTTAATGGTAAAGAATGTTCAATTCTTCCACCCAGGGTGTAGATAGACGAAGACTTAAAACACTTGTATTCAAACCAAAGTATCCAGACAAACCACTACTCGAATAGGTTCTATCAAATGTACTTGAACAACGAATCTATCGCCCTCTCTGGAAACTTGTATCCACGATACCTTGTCCTTGGAAGCTAACACTAGACATCGACGAGTGGGAAATTATACCGCAACGTAATCGGGCTACCGGGTTGAATGGAAAGAAACAATCAAAGATATATACTGCAGCAGAGTGACTTGCGGCTCATTCCTCAACCGATTGCAAATCGCGGAATATAAGAGAGGGGGACTGAACGGCGATAGCTGAATTGATACGACTGATAGTGTCTCGACGGTAGCGTCCGCATAGTCAGGCTGACATTTGAAAGATCAATGGAGCTGGGAGGCGTCACTTGGTAATCGGTGTGTTCAAACCAAAATTGACGGAGATAGTACAGTAATACCGGACGGAAATTAATGGTGCGGTGACTCGCTCGCGGTGTTGACGAATTGCGTTGACAAACTAGCATCGTACCTAGTCACAGTCGACTGGCTGTACCATTCATATGAGCCCTGCTCCTGGTCTCTCTGGTAGGGAATGGAGTGTTCTTGAGAAATACCGGTATTCGAGACAGTCCCGGAAAGGGAAGTATCCGGATGCATGCAATTCGTACTCGACTTGCACTTGACGGATTCTGTAAAATCCAAGAAATGAAGTTCCCGATGCAAAAACGAAGTAGCCAATCACGTGAGGTTGCCTGACAATCCGGTGATCTATGATCTTCGACAGGGGAAAAGGGCAGGCGCAAGGCGGTACGGGCTTGGCGGTACCGGGTGCCTGCGGCAATTTTAGCGTTTAGGAGAACCTGCTCAGGTTCCCTATTATGGGGCAATCCTGAAATCCCAATGCACAATCTCAGGGCTCACAGGGCTCACTTGAAGTCTTGAACCACAAAGGGATTGTAACTTTGCCGTCAATATTTCTACAACCCCTCCTCATTTTTCTCTCCAACTCGTATGGTCTTTCCTTAACGTCGGTTTCGGGGACTTTGATTTCGTCCCGTTTTCACGTGGAGACAAGTCGTCCCACCCCGCCTACGATCCTCCGTTTGCCTCAGCCATCTCCAATCCGCCTCCTTCCACGATGCCTGGACGAACCTTGCCCACGATCACCCGGGCCGAAGTCGAGTCGCACAATTCCGCCGAATCCTGCTATGTGACCATCGGAACGAACGTCTACGATGTCACCGAGTTCATGGACGGTCACCCTGGCGGCCCGGAGTTGCTGCTGGAACACGCAGGCCAGGATGTGGAGGAGGTCTTGAAGGACGAGGTATCGCATCTCCATACCGATTCCGCATATGAGATGTTGGAAGACCTTCTGATCGGGTTCGTACCGACGACCATCAATGCGGCGACGAAGAGCAGCCAGCCTGAATCAATCGTCCCTCCTCGCTCATGGAAGGCAGGTGCCAACGGGTTCAAGGCCAATGGTGCATCTACCGGCATTGAAAACGGGCTGCCCACTGGATACGTCTTCGAAGCCACCGGCATGTCCTCCGAAGCAGACTTGACGAAAGAAACCAATCTTGCCGACGACTACAAGACACACAAGTTCATCGACTTGAACAAACCAATGTTGATGCAAGTCTGGAAGGGAGGGTTCAGCAAAGAGTTCTACCTCCAGCAGATTCACAGACCACGCCATTACAAAGGGGGAGCGTCGGCGCCGATATTCGGGAACTTCCTCGAGCCGCTGAGTAAGACCCCGTGGTGGGTTGTGCCACTGGTCTGGGTCCCCTGCGTTTCATACGGAGTGTGGGTGGCAAGCCAGGGGCTCCCAGACTCTCAATTGTTCGGATATTGGTTCTTTGGACTGTGTTTCTGGACGTTGCTGGAGTACATCCTGCATAGATTCCTCTTCCATGTCGATAAGTATGCCTCCCGGTCCAATGTTGATTGCGGGCATGATTCTGACGATTTTCTAGTTATCTGCCTGATCACGGGATTTTCCTGACTCTCCATTTCCTCCTACATGGCGTCCACCATTACCTTCCCATGGATCGCCTCCGACTCGTCATGCCGCCTGCCCTGTTTGCGGTACTCGCAGCACCGTTCTGGTCGCTCGCCCACGCTGTCCTCTCCTACAACTGGTATGCTGCAACGGCTGCCTATTGCGGAGGTATCACCGGCTACATCGCATATGACTTGACGCACTATTTCCTTCACCACAAGAAGTGAGTTCATGATCACCTCCCTCCTTGTTGAAAATTTTCTTACTAACTATCCATAGGCTTCCGTCCTATTACCAAGGATTAAAGAAATACCATCTTCAACACCACTTCGCAGACTATGAGAATGGATTCGGTGTAACCAGTCCATTTTGGGACCGGGTGTTTGGAACGGAGCTGAAGATGCCAGAACCAAAGATCATCAAGTCATCATGAAGACTTTATTTCTGATCAATGGACTTTGTTGCTTGGAGTTGTAATGGTTATGGAAACGAACTTCGACGGGTTCATATTGAGATCCTAATCCCTATAATTTGCCACGGCCTGAGAACTGTATAAACAGTCTCGAATAATACCTCCACTTAGCCAATATTGATGTTTACCTACGTCTTATATCCTGATTCATACCTGAATGTGATCAGCACTCATTATGTTATGGTCATAGACCTTAAAAACTGTCTGCTTCAAAAGATCCCCCATCTTCGTACGACCGATTGAATGGCGGTCACGTGGACAATGAAAATGTGTCAAATCTTGGAATTACGGCGATTGCCGCCTCCATGTCGATCTGCAATGCCTGTGACTTTCCTCTCCTCCAGTTTCCACCATCAAACTCACCTGGCTTGTACCTGAACTCTACTGCATCAAGACGCACGATATTAAGCCGTTTGCAATACCAAAGGGTACAGCAAGGGAACATTGTACAGGAAAATTCCCCGCAGCCGTTGCAAAACCCTTGTTTCATAGCACAAAAGGGTTCGCCTTCAACCTTTACACGCACAACTCACTCTGATTCATCAAAGTGATCACCACACAATCGAAATCTGACCACTTAACGAACTGTATCCAACACCAACATGTCAGGTCTCGACGTTGAAGCTCTTCTCGACTCCACCGCCAACGCCAAGGAACGTGCCTCGGCGGAGCGCGAAGACCGGCACAAGAGCAGCCGTCATGAACGACGCGAGAAAGACCGCGCCCGAGACTCCAGCCGCGACCGAGATCACGATCGCAAACGAAAGGACCGTAGTCGAGACCGGAAATCCCGAGATATCGACGGCGATGAACCGCGTGACGACCGGAGTGAGCGAGCGCGCAGCGAGCGTGCCGGAAGTGCTGCCGGCAGTCTGAAGAGCCGACGTCGCAGCCGAAGCCCTGAGGAACGGCACCGCTCTCGACGTGAACCGCGGCGCGAATCGGCCGATGTAGAAGATCCGTATCGTGCGTCGGGAGGGGACTATTATCGTGGAAATGGGAAAGCCAGATCCAGATCTCGTTCAAATGACGGTGACAGACACTATCGACCCGGGGGTCGCGAACGCCGAGACGATCGAGACCGAGACCGAGGTGACCGGGAAGGTGTGCGGGGGAGAGGGAGGGATGGTCGTCGTCCATCGCCGTCCGCGAAACGTGGCAAGTCTAAGTCGCCTCAGCTCACTGAAGACGAGAGAGATCGTCGCACTATCTTTGTCCAGCAGTTGGCTGCCCGTCTTCGAACCAAGGAGTTGATTACGTTCTTCGAGAAGGTTGGTCCGGTGAAGGAAGCCCAGATTGTCAAGGATCGAGTGAGCAACCGCTCGAAGGGGTAATGTCTTCACGTTCCATATCCTAGGATGATAGCTAACGTATGCCAGTGTGGGCTATGTCGAGTTCAAGAACGAAGAGTCTGTTCAATTGGCGATTCAACTTACGGGCCAAAAGCTACTAGGTATCCCCATCATTGCCCAGCTCACCGAAGCCGAGAAGAATCGACAAGCCCGAACCGCCGAAGGGAATGCAGGGTCTACTGGTGTTCCATTCCACAGGCTGTATGTTGGCAACATCCACTTCAGCATCACTGAGAGTGATCTACAGCAAGTCTTCGAGGCTTTCGGTGAATTGGAATTCGTCCAATTGCAGAAGGAAGAACACGGCCGCAGCAAAGGCTACGGGTTTGTTCAGTAAGTCCATTCTGTTTCTGTATAACCTTCCAATACTAACAAATCCAAAGGTTCCGTGACCCCCAAGCTGCTCGCGATGCTCTTGAGAAAATGAATGGATTTGACTTAGCAGGACGTGCCATCCGCGTTGGCCTCGGCAACGACAAGTTCACCAACGAATCCACCGCCAACCTCCTGCAACGTTTCGGCGGCATGAACCAGCCATCGAATTACCAAGGCTCGGCCTTCTCCGGAAGCGGAGGCCGTGGCGTCCAAGCTGGCGGAGCAGGGTTTGATCGTGCTGGAGGCCGTGACAACGACCGTGGCGCCGGAGGTGCCAGCGCCCTTGATGACACCGATGTTGCAGGTGTAAACTTCAACAATTACAGCAGAGACTCCCTAATGCGAAAACTCGCGCGTACCGATGAACCGGCGGAGGCTCCCTCCCACCAGAAGCGACCCACCGCCAAACCTACTGCTCAAACGTCTATGAGTGCCCCCCAAGCCAGCCGTTCCATCGTGCTTAAAAACATGTTCGACCCAAAGTGAGTTAAACCCTTCCCAGAGTGCACGACCATATGCTAATCCATTCGTAGTGAGGAAGAGGGTGACACCTGGTTCAAAGAACTCGAAGAGGACATCTCCGCGGAGTGTGAAGCGAAGTATGGGCACGTCGTCCACATTTCCGTTGACCCCAGCTCGCAGGGCGACGTCTACGTCAAGTTTTCGACCATCCAGGGAGGAGAGAACGCCATGAAAGGTCTCAACGGCCGATTCTTCGGCGGCCGCATCATCAGCGCCCAACCGGTCGTTGACGCCGTCTACAGCTCCCTCTTCTCGCGGACCAAGGCTCTCTAGAGCCGGAGCTACCTACCGTGGCCACCCAACACCTGCAGGGCGACGCTGACAGCACGCAGACGATTTTCTTGGGCGGCAAACGTCATGGGCCGTGCCGCGGTCGGGAATTCGTTCCGCCCACTCGAGAAGTCCGGGCGATCCAATGCGGACGACGGGTTGGGTTCCGACAATGCCTTTTCCACGAGTAAGGGCTCATACTTCTTCTTTGCGACCTAACGCGCGAGATTACAGATTTCCCGAATCCCCGTCTACTCAACCATGGAGCGTGCCTTCTTTTCATGCACTCATGTCCGACACTAGGGCGGAGTGGTGGTGGCACATTTGCTCTTCGTTTCCAGCACCCGTACATAGCATTTTCAGTTTAGCATAGGAATGGTAGCAAAATGCATGACGGTTTCAGCCAGAGTACGTCCATCCTCTAACTCGGAAGAAATGCCCAGCCATCCGACAAACGGGTGCTCCCAGCTCGCCATTGTTCAATTCCATCTCTGACCGATCCGTTTTTGATGGATCCTATGAACTTCAAATAAGGTTTAGCGGCTATGGGCGTTTCTTGGCAATCCAACCTCACGTCTTGATCAAACGCGTTGAAATTTGCAAAACTCTTGTAGATTTGGTCTAGAAAACCTTTTTGTGTTAGTATACCTATCCACCATGCGAAAGTCTCTGATGGAAGATCAGAACCGCCCATGGCCGTGTCTGTCAATGTGCTAATGTCCTGTCCAGAATCCTTAGCAGGGACGCGAAGAGACGCGTCTGGATATGAGACATGCATATCAGGATTGACTGGTTTCACCGCCTCAGCCGCAAGTTTGTTTAGGGTTGAATTGAATATGGCTCTGTCATGTGGCTTTGTCGAGTGAGTTTTCACCCGCACAGCTGATTTCGCTACAAAAAACACGCTATTTCGAAGCCAAGCAGATGTCGTTCAGTGTCCTGGAGGCTGCCGAAGGGCATACATAATACACAAGGCTTCCTTCACATGAAGCGACAAGAAGTGAGTGATCTACATACCAGGCGACTTCTAAAGACTTATCCCCTTAACCTGGATCACTCGCTTTCTTCCTCCCACTCACTTTCATCTTTCCTCCACCCACTCCCTTTCATCTTCCATTCGTCACGCACTCACTTCTCTCTATTTTTCAGATCTAACCATTCATAGCTCCATCGCATGCTACATCGATCAGGAGCGATCAAACAGCTTGTTCCTGTCCTGTTTCATTGCAATCACGTCTCCATCAGAACCACCGGATTCTTTACCTGTCATTTAGTAAAGATATCTGCTCACATATTGGAGACATCGCAGTCGTTGAGGCACTGAGACACGTGGATCATCTGCAATCCGTCGGGCATTTCAACCGAACTCAATCTGCGTGTTGTCCTCGCATCAAAGCACTCCACCAAAGCACTCCACCAAAGCAATCCATTCATCCCCGGTTGCCTTTATCACCCGGGTTTGCAAGCCGTTTCTCTGTATCATTTCTCTCGCATATTTTTTATTTCAAAATTCTAACCTTCGTTCGTTCACTTTACTCTCGCTACCACTCTGAAAATGGCAACCGAAGTGAGGAACATGGCCGCTTTGCCGAAGGCCGTGTTCAACCATATTGCACTACCCCCAAATCTTCCTGGCAAAGCCGAGCCGTTCATCGATGCTGTCGACCTTGAGTTGACGAATCGAATGATCGCAGCTTGCAAAGTGGCAGCAGGCGAGGGTCCACTGGAGTGGGCGCCCCAGTTCAACAGCATTCGTATTATGCTTCAGTCTTTCAGGACTGTGAATTTCGAAAATGCCATGGACAAAGCGAAGCTCCTGGCAGCATTGGCCGAACTTGGACCTGGCATGTCACTTGTACTCTACATCAAGGAACAAAATTGTGGTCTTGTTATCCGATATGACAGCCAGTAAGTGAATATATGATTGACTATCTTGCACTCGTCTAACTTCCTGTAGGGGTGGTGACCACGCTCAGGTGTTCTTTGAGGCGTTCGAGGCCTCGCCTCTTTGCGACCAAGTCCTCGCAGCGACTAGTGCGTTGCGTTGGGATTTTCCTACCACCAGTTCTGCAATGTTGCACACAGACTTCGAGAAGCCTTTGTTTCAAGAGCAGCTCGCAGAATTTCTGGAACAAGCTGCTACGGAGTCTATTGATCGGTTCGCTGCCCGAACGAAGAAAGCTGGCGCCCAGATCATCGAGACTCGTGAAACAGCGGACCCCTCCCTCATTACGGGATGCCTATTGTCTCTTGTTGAGGCATGTGGTTACCGAGCCAACGTACCGTTGCTCAGAAAGCGTGTTCGCGATGACGTGGTTTGGCATGACTCTGACAAGCCGTGGAGGAGATCTGCCGTCTGGCTAACCCTTCGGGTGGCGGTGCAAAGGACCCTCATGCTGCAGTCTAAGCGCTCAGGACGGGCACTTTACAAGATGGTCATGTGTATGTTGCTATGCAACTTTCTCCAAGATTGCATCGGCAAGCTCGAATGTGAAGAGTTGGAATTACTGAAAGCAAAGCTCGCTCGAAAACTCACGAAAATGGAGTCTGATCGCGAAGTTGCCTCACCTTCTGCGAAACAAACGTACGAGGTGCTCCTTGCGTGGGGACAGCCTTATTTCAAGAACGCGCTGAATCGGACCAATACATATTTGGCGGACGTTTGGGAAAATTTCAAGACCAAGACCAAGAGACCAGTCTACCGAATTCCGCTTAGAGCTTCACCAAAGGATTGCACATTATCCCTCCCCCACAGCGGCCAGTATATCCAAAAGCTCCTTGATGAAGCCAAGATTTCGGGGTACAAGACCCGGAATCACCAGCCGCCCAGCACACATGTGTCCGATCCAGCGTCAGAATTCACAAAGCGATATACGTCCCTCGCTGCGAAGGAGTTGGAGATACGCGCTGCGCTTGTTGATACCGAACACCCGCTTTCCTTGGCCGAGATTACAAGCTGGATCGACACATGCCTCGCTGCTGCGTTGGAGGCATATGCTGGCGACTCTGTTCAATGCAGTTTGATGATCCTCCTTGTGATGGATCTCTGGGTGGCCATGGACCGAGGCGCCATTAAACACTATCCGTTACTCAGAGAGTACGTGCCACCGTTTTCATCGAGCCTGCTACACGGTTTGGAAATTCCAAAACTCGCCGATATGCACCGGTTGGCAAAAGTCCAGCTGTACCTAGATCGTAGGCACTCTAATGCTCGAATGGGTGCTGTCACGATTTTCGAGAGTCCGGGACCCAGTTGCTTTGCCCATCGATACTTTAAGGAAGGGCATAGCTCTGCGGCACTCCAGTCGCTATTTAAGCATCTGCACGCAGTACACCAAGTGCGTCGGACTGATAAGAAGGATGAATGGGAATCTCTCACGTCGGAGTACACAGACTACATGAAAAAGCGGGCATCTCTCACTTGTTTGTACACAGAGAACGGTGAGTGGCCCTATGGCCAGATCCACGATTCTGACGGATGTGGGCGATGCTATCTCGGGAGGGTCACAAAAAGAATGAGAATTCGCATCCTCGAGAATCCGTTGCCCTCAGATGAGGTCAAGGCGCGGGTGGTGTGTTTTGAACTCTTAGCGCCTGACTCCTACCTGAAATATAGAGATTCGACATTCAAGGTCCTCAGGACACTTGGGCTAGAAGTGGGAGCTGGAAAGGAGCCAAAAGATTTTGTCCACACATATTCTCAGCTTGCCCGCCGCTCCTGTCATACCCAAGCGACGGGTGTTGTGCTTGCGTCGCAGTCGAAATCGCTTCTAGAAACCCATTACAAGGAGAGCGCATTTCCAGTGGATCTCGAGGATATCCTCTGCGAGAATAATCTGAACTGGGAGTACTACGACATTGAATCCGGTGTCTGGTTGAAGGATACTGCCCGCCCATCATTCTCGAGGCACTGCATGCTTCAGGTCCCCGCTGGATCAACCCAATCCGCTTTTCCACTCCTTAGGGAAATCTCCACTGGTATCACAGGCCCCTCTACATCCGAGGTTCTTGCAGCGCAGTTCCATTGTGCGAACGGCACGAATGTGCATGAATATCTGTCCTTTCTCTCACTTCCAGGAACGATGGCTTCTAGATGGCAAACGATGCTCGTTGAACTCGGATCCCTAAATCTGAACTTCAGCGCAGAAGCAACAGTACTCCTATTTTCGCGCCTAGCGTTACAAGCTGGTCCGGGACACAGGGATGGAGTCCGGCGTACAGCTCACGCTGTCTTCGAAGACAACTACTTTTGCGAGAAGCTAGTTGCACAACTGGAACAGCGTGTTGATGTTTTATGGGGCAACTTCCGCGAATACGCTGTCATGGAAATGATCATCACTCTTGCGTTACGGATCCAATCGCTTGCCCATCGCGATGTTTCAAAAACCAGGACGTTGAAATTGCTGAAGACTGCGCGAGAGATCACTTTCGGATGGATCCAGGACTTGCGAACAATCATGCTGAAGGGAACTTCTGACGCAGACGTCTCGAATAAAGTCACGACATACTCCCTCTGGGGCTCTCTCTTGTGCCGAATCACCTTGTCAGGAAGAGCAGAGACAAATTCGAGGCTCACTTCATCGGAGCTGGAGCAGTTTATATTTTCCTCTATCGTCTTGAAGGACAACTTGAACTGCGACCCACATACGTTGCCTATTCCTCTGAAGAATGCCCTAGTCAGAGACATTGGATTGCGTGCGGCGATTGAGAATTTGGTGCGCTCATCGATAGAGGCACGACCTAAAGGAATCACCAGTGCTCTTGACCATGTCTTTTCTCAAAAGGATGCGGGAAAGGCGATGATCTACTCCGAATGCACATTCTTACATGCACCATACCAGAATTGGATCGAGATCACTGTGGACATCCCTAATGCTGGTGGTGCTGAAGGACAACTTCTCGACAAGCGATCTGTGCAGTTGAACTACATCGAGGGGCATCTGCTCATCAACAATGAGCCCCTTGGCCAGCTCCCCCCTACTCATCGCGAACTGGAGCTTCTGAAAGAGTTGTTTGGCTTCGAGACTCTTTTTACGTGGCCGAGTAACATCGAAGGAATGGATTACTGCCTAGCCACTCACATGAATGGACATGAGGTCCATTTCGGTCTCCGTAACGGCAAGCTTGTTATCCGTGCAGTGTTCCAACGCAGACTTCTGGAGTTGCTACCACGGAAACTCTTCTATCCTGACGAACGAAGCTATGATCTCCCTGCAGATCTGGTCGATAGCTGCTATCACTGGCTTGATCTTGGCACAGGCACCATCGATATCCGCCGGAAGCCCGACATCTGGAATTTGAAGTATTCCAATTGGGCGATCAACTACTACAAGCGCACTGCTCATCGACGGGGGTCTGTTTTGGTAGATCCCAACTCTTACATTTACCGGTTAATGGTAGACCATTTCCGGTTCTTTGAGCTTCCAGGGTTCATTACAGTCTTCCAGGGAAAGAAGCGTCTCTTCGCAGAGCTCAAACGACTCGATCTCAGCTTTTTTGTGAACAGCCAACAACGGTTGGAGAGCTGGCAACTTCGAGCCGAGTTTGACTTGAATCAGGACTGTGGGACGTTCTATGGCCTTTATTCTAAAATAGTTTTTAAGGATGTCAATAACCCTGGGGAACGTTTCGTTCTGGTACCATTTGGACCGCTTCAATTCACCAGGTCCGGCGCGCATGTAAGGGTCGCCGTTAAGATGGAGGGCGATGGATACTATAGGTATGTCCTTCTAAGCTTGATGGTGCCCCTTTGGAGCCTTGTATACACCCGTTCGGACAATATTTTGACGAAGGAATCAGATTTTTGAGCGCTTGCTAACAGTTTGCAGGTACTTTGTAAACGATACTTTGGGACGAATCGACTGTGCTCCAGAGCCGCGATTTCTTTACGAAAAGGCCCTTCTTCATGCGTACACGTCATGGATTCTACCAGATCCACTGACCCGGCGTACTGGATCCGAGGAGGCATTGCATTGCTTACGTTCAGCGTCTAGCATTCCTTGGCAACCGCTCAATCCCACCTTGCACAAAACAATTCTGACACAGATCGCACACCTAACTCCTATCAGAGTCTACTATCCTCCTGAGATGAAGAGGATGCAAAGTATCACATGGGATTCACACCTCACCACACACATTCAGCAAGAACCGTATCTAAGCGCGGTGCAGCGTATCTTGGCTAAATCAAATGAGCTTGGGCGATTCTATGACACGAATGGTACGCCATACCAGATGGATGAGTCTCAAGGCGATGCCCATCTCTCTGATCGAAGCCGGTACCGACGGCTCCTGTATCAAAGACTCGCGAGCATAGAGGAACCGCTCACCGGGGTTGTAGATCTACTCTACCAAGCCAGAGGCGACGACAGTGGGTCTGCAGCGCGGTTGAATGTCATCCGGGTTGTGAAAGATGTCAGAAATGCAAATCCAAGCTCTCTCCAAACCTGTGAAGATCTTATGGGCAAACTTGAGAGTTGGCCGCTTATCGGGGGGTTCGATACACCTTTTTCCGGTGGCGTTCTCTCCGAGATATTGTCCCTCAATATATCGGAGCACTGGGGCAGCCTGGTGTCACTTTGCAGATGCTTGAACCTGGAAGACGAAAGCATGATGATGTTCCTGTTTGCGAAGATCTGTTTCCGAGATGAAGTTGACATGGATGCAATACGTACGCTCCTGGTCTACGTATTTGTCGAAGAACTCAAAGTCATACCGCCGCCTGAGTTCGAATGTTTTGTTGGCTTCAAGGCATATCAAAAGTTTCGAAAATCATTCATTCATGAAAGAGTCCCTGAGTTTGCCGAGCCTCCTCCCCCTGAGATTCGACAATTTTCACGAACCGAGCAGACCGACATCCGCAAGGACTATGAGCGCCATGTCAAGCGCGATTGTGATCGGCTGGGCGATCTACTGACAATACAATTCCCGTGCGCTTGGCACAATGTGAAAGGGTTGTCCGACATTGCATTCGGCTATATCAGGCTCGACGATGCTTTAGACAGCTTAAAGGCAGAATGGTGCCGTCTCTACGCGAACTTCCGTCTCTCACCGTACATTGAGGCAGTGCAGCACGCCTTGCACAAGCTTTACGTATCGCAAAACGATACTTTCCCTAAGTCATTTTCCCAGAAAAGGTTTCATCTCGATAATTGCCGGGCAGAGATTGACAAGAGGACAACGACAGAAATCCTGGCTTCGCTGCTTCCCTTAAGCTTCCAGATTGATGGGGTGTCGTTCAGATCCATGGGCCGGATGTTCCCCTTGGAGGAGCTTTTCTCCCAGCATCGGATCGAAAATGGCCCTGGAGAATCCCATCCAAACACCCGCCAACCACTAAATGCCTCCGCAGAGGTGATTGAGCTAGAAAAAATCCTGACGCCCCTCGTCCAAAGTGGTTCTTCAATTCGGAATCTGTACGGTGCGGATTTACGCAAGAGTCTGGATGCATTCAAGTCCACCAAAACTATGGATCGCATGGGATTAGGCGAGCTCAATAGTCAGACGCTACAGTCATATATCGAGCAAGCTCGATCTGACATATTCCAACTCCTTTGTGCCGCGCAAAATGGACCTTCTTCAGCATCACCGCAAGCCTTCTGGATGCAGAGCGGCGGGCTCTGGCCGGCAGTGAGCGTTGTCTCGTTGTTAGAGACAATTCGCACTTCGGCCGGAGCCCGACTTGTGGGCCCAGCCAAAGATTTCGTCTTCCACTTCGCAGATGCTATCACTCGACTGCAGCGACTCCTTCGTCTATGGGCAGCTGCGTCCAGAAGCAATGATCAAATTCTCCACGCCGAAGTTGCGAATATGGGCACTCGGAACTGGGATCCGAAACGGTTCCCAGACTGGCTTCTGCTGGAAATCGAGTCCAATATTTCGATTCGTCCTGAGCAGGTGGACGTCGCGATGGCGACAATAAGCCCCTCTGGTGGGATGAACTCTCTTCTACAGATGAATATGGGGCAAGGTAAGAGTAGCGTTGTCTTCCCGATGGTGGCCTGCGTGCTTGCTGATACAAGGCGCCTGGTCCGGTTGATTGTACCGAGAAGTCTGCTTTTGCAGTCAGCGCAAGTTTTGCAATCCCGCCTTGGAGGGCTAATTGGAAGGGAAGTCTCACATATCCCCTTTTCTCGAAGGACACGTGCCACCGTGCAGAACATTAGGGCATATCACGATCTACATCAGGCTGTGAGGCGCTCGGGTGGCATTTTGATCCAAAACCCGGAACATGGTCTCTCCTTCAAGTTGAGCGGTCTCCAGATGCTTCTTGACGGGAAGGTAGAGCAGGCTACTCCAATGATAGTACGGTACCCCATTGGATTGAATCGCCAGCTGTTTGATGACTAACGCTCGATAGAACGTTCAAAATTGGCTCGAGAGACGGTGTCGCGATATTCTAGACGAAAGCGACAGTATTCTAGCCGTCCAAACGCAGTTGATTTACCCCTCCGGTTCTCAGAAGGTGCTTCCTGGTCATTCTCATCGCTGGGGAACTGTGGAGAAAGTGTTGAGCCTAGCGAAGGTGCACTTTTGGAGCATCCACCAGCAGTTTCCAACCTCCATCGAGGTCGTTGAACGACCCAACGGCGGTTTCCCAATGGTATACTTCATGAGGCGGGATGCAGAGATTGCGTTGGTCAACAGACTGGTTGATGACATTTGCTCCGGCAGAAGTAGCATTCTCCCTCAAGGAGAGGTCCTTCAAGAACATGGAGAGCAGATTCGGAGATTCATTTCAGAGGAGAAGGTCACTCCTGTTGATGTTGAAGCGATTCGTAACGGGTTTTGTGAAATACCGACCATCCGAGACGTGATCTACCTTCTGCGGGGGTTATTTGTGCACCGGATTCTGATCCTTACGCTAAAAAAGAGATGGAACGTACAATACGGACTACATCCGGATCGAGAGCCCATAAGCGTGCCGTTTCATGCAAAAGGTGTCCCTAGTGAACAAGCCGAATTCGGTCAGCCAGATGTATCGCTCTTGCTGACATCGCTATCCTTCTATTACGGTGGACTTACCCCTCAGCAGCTCCGTGGGGCCCTTCAGCACCTGATGCAGACCGATGATCCTGCCAGCCACTACGAGAGATGGATACATGCCCAGGGGGCTGTACCCGACTCGCTGAAGGATTGGATGGCCATCAATCTCGATGACGAGATTCAGCTCAAGGAATTATGGAGTTGCCTGCGGCTTGAGGTGCCTGTCATTGACTATTTTCTTAATAACTTGGCCTTTCCAAAGCATGCCAAGGTTTTCCCACATAAGCTGCAGAGTTCATCATGGGATATTCCTTTAGCACAGTCTTCCTCGGCAGCCCCTCCTATGCAGACTACGGGTGGTAAAGGTCAGGCTAGAGGAGCTCTGGCCCTCACCACAGGGTTCAGCGGTACTAACGACAATCGGTTCTTACTTCCGTTCAACATAAAGCAGCAAGACCTACCAAAGCTGTCTAGTGTCAATGCCGAAGTTCTCATATATCTTCTGAAGCCGAGAAATAGGGACTGTGTCCTAGCTGTGGACCTCCAGGGAAAGCACATTGGTGAGAACGGTTTACTGCGGATGCTCTGCGAGAAAGGGATAATGATCCTTATCGATGCTGGTGCTCAAGTCCTTGAGATGGACAATCTGACACTAGTCAAGGAATGGCTAGGTGTGGACAGTAAGTTACACGGTTCCGAAGGTCACAGTGCTACTGCTGCCCTGTTTTTCGACAAAAATAGCAAGCCTATGATCTACTCTAAGGGGGGGACACTCGTCCCACTCCTGGCTTCGTCTTTCGCGGATAATCTTGCTGGATGTCTTGTTTATATTGATCAGTCCCATGCCCGTGGAACAGACTTGAAGCTCCCAGTCAATGCACGGGGCGCTCTAACACTAGGGTTGTCTCAAACAAAAGATCAACTTGTCCAAGGTTTGTCAACACTAAGTAACCTCAAATTCCTTACAGATCTCGCGAATCGGCTAACAACAAGCAGCTGCCATGCGACTTCGCCTTCTTGGCACTACCCAAAGCGTCACGTTCTTTTTGCCACCGGAGGTGAATCAGAGCATTCGAGATCATCGCGGAGCGGCATTGAAAGGAGAAATCACGTCGTTCGATGTTGTGTCATGGCTACTTGAGAACACGTGTGTCGGGATCGAGCAAATGCAGCCGTTATTCATTTCTCAGGGAATGGACTACTGTCGGCGGAAACAAGCTGTGCTTGATCATCCCAGGGTTTTGGAGATTGAAGGAGACCGTGAGAACTTTGTTCAGATCCTTCGACAAAGAGAGGAGCAGAGCCTTGCCGAGATGTACGAACCTCGAGCTCGGAGAAGGTTGATGATCAACTCTAGCCCAGGAGAGATACGGAATATCATCGGCGAACTCGACCGCTGTCGCAAAAGGTTCCAGGACACAGGCGAAGCTGTAAATGCCTTTGCGCTCCAGGAGGTGGAGCAAGAAAGAGAGGTGCAACAGGAGGTCGAGAAGGTCCGACAGGTGCAAAAGCCGATCTACTTCCAGCCAATTATCTTTGCTGGTCTCAGCCGGGCAATCAATTCGTTCATTGAAACTGGTACCCTTCCAACGACCAGTTCGGACATCGTCTCTGCTTTCAAAGTCCTCGAGCAAACTGCCACAGGCAAGAAGCATAAGATCAAGTACTGCGGTGAAGCCAGGTTGTTCGTCTCGGCAGAATTCACCCGAACTGTACGATCCCCTAGGGGGACCGCCAACGATAATTTCCTCAGATCTGTGAACTGGCTGCTTTTGAGCGTAGAGTCTTGCCACGCTCTCATCATCACGCCTGAAGAGGCGGAAGCGGTTCTCGGGCTGCTTAGCAAGTGGGACAGCCGAATACACCTCATCACATATGCCGCTCCCATATCCCGACGCATGCTATGCTTCAACAACCTCCAATATTGGTCCTTCCCACCGCTCCCTAAGTTTTGGCGGGCTCCACCATGGCTCACCGTCGAGATCGGGGCGTTTGCAGGCCGTCTTTACTTCAGCTATGAGGAATACGAGTATCTTGCCTTCTTCCTCGGAATCTCTAACGAGCAAACGAACAACGAGCAAGGCGCCACAGATGTCGAGATGCGTAGCGACGAGTCCAGTAATTGTGTCCAGGGGAGCTCTTCAAATATGGCTATGGAGGCCGTTCATGTCGATTCAATCCCCGCTAACGACGTGGAGATGTCTCTGTGTACTTCGGCGGCTTCTTCGGCGGCTTCTTCAGCGGCTTCTGATACTGATTCTACAGCGATCGATGGGGCTACCAGTGATAATACCGATGCAAAACAGCAACACACTATATCGGTGCTCAATTGGCCTACTTCCCCCGTACTTGGTCCAAGAAACTCGTTTGCATTCATGAAAGATTGGATTTCTATGCGCCGACGCGGGAAAGACTTTTCAGATTCTCCAATGGGCTATGTCTGCCAACGAAGCCCGCTCTCTGCCAACCACCCTTTCTTCACGGCATGGACCGAGCCTACTCAGAGGCGCATGCATGCGCAGTTCACAAGCACGGCGGAAGACGAACAGGACGACGAGGAAGAAGATGGATTCGATGAATACGAAATGATCGAGGAACCGGGGCGCGTATTGAATCCGATAGATGAGACCAATGATCCAGCATTCGATGAGCATGCGTCTAGCGATGAGCAAGCCTTTGAAGATTGGGCGAATGATGTCGATTTTGACAAACTGGGTGTACAGGTAACTGAAGAGAATGGAAAGGGACTGGCCCCCAGCAATTGAATATCAATTGTGCTTTCTATCTGACGACAGACTATAGTTGGACAAATCAATAGTTAGAACTCTCATTTCTGATCACACCAAACGAATGATGAGGCTAGATTCCCAGCCACGACTTCCGTGGCAGCTTACTTAACCGTCTGAGCGCCGTACGTAGTTCACGATGTTCCCTTCCTATCTGTTCGGTTTCTCGCACAGCGTCCCTGTGGAAAACATTCCCATCAATGTTGCAGACCGTTCCATGGGGTGGCACTGCTCCTTTCCGGAAATAGTTCCTGACAATCTCCGCGGTACAGAGACTCATCTCTGCCAACGAGCAATGTCCCTCGCCTTCCTGTTGCAGAACAGCACTACCGGGGAAGCGTGTTGACATCTTAACAGCATTGCGGAGCGGCGTCACGGGATCTCTCGAGTTCCCGATGAACAATAGCGGCGTGCTCGTCTTCTTCGCTCCAATGCCTATGATATTCCCATTCTCATCAGTACCGTTTGCCCACCTAGCCGGCGAAGGATCCTTCGGACGGACATTCCAGGCCGCGCAATGTTGCGTGATCGACGACCAAGCCGGTCCCAGGACTTCGCTTTGCTGCAGTAACTGGTGCCACTTCTCCCTATGAAACTCTTGCCCCTCGCTCAACTTGTCAGGAGCATCCGAGCACAGTATCGCAGCGGACGTCTCCTCTGTATCACGTCAGTAGAAGTGCTGGGTAGTCGTGATGGCGAAATTGAGAGATACGTACCTTGCCACACCGCAAAGCTTGGATCGTGGCAATCTTCAGACCACGGTCCTTTTTTCTGGCAGTCCGTGCCGCGACAAAAAGCCGTCGACGTGGGCCGATTGCCTTGCTTGCGCGCGGCCAGCTTTCTGCCGTCCCGGGCATGCAGCGCTGCAATGACCTCAGCGACGACGGGGAAAAATTGAGGGTTGTAGAGGCCATCTTTGACGACTTCGAGGAGATCTGAAAGGGTGATCACATCTGGAGCAAAGGCCCCATCACCTGGTACAGGAAGGGGTGTGAGTTTCAGGAAGTCCGTCACGTCGCTGAAAATTCGCTGAGCAGCCAAGGGGTCAGATTCATCATGTATCACGCAGCTCTTGCCAGCGGCATTACAGAGTCGGAAAAATGAATCGAGAACAAAGTTAGTGTCCTGTAAGTTCGACATCCATCCACCACGGTAGTAGTCATCGGCATCGCAGACTCCGTCCACGACAATACGACCAAGGCGCGAAGGGTACATTGTGGCCAAAGTCATTCCTAACACCGAGCCGTAGGAGAAACCCCAGTAGAGCACTTTCTCTGCGCCTTTTTGGTAGGCTTGCTGTTTCAAAACTGCTCGTTGATGGTGATCTCCTAGCGATTTCCATCGGTTGAGGTTTCCCCTTGCAGTCCTTTCGCGCCACTCGCCCAGCTTCTCGGCCATCTGGATCATATCATGGACGACCACTCTGGTGTTCATGAACTTTCCTACCTCCTCAATACCACGCTCCATACCGGAGATCGTCTTGGAGCAGCTAGACGCGAGAGCTTGTGTACGAGCCCAAACTATCTCAAAAGAGGAATTGTCCAAGGCGACACCCTGGGATTCACTTTGGAGGTTCCAGTTATGGCGACTCAGGTCGTCCGGGAAACAAGAGGCCGTTGGAACAGTATTGTTCACCCCTCTTGGATCAAAGCCTATGATGTCAAAGTAAAGAGGCCGGTCTTCTACGCCATCCGCATATCGTGCATATGGCTCTGGAGGGTTGTCTGGAGAAGAGACAATGGTCTGGATTTCTTGTCCTATCGAAAGCAACGTATTGACTCCTGAGCCACCAGGCCCGCCTACGTTATGTGAGCTCTATTATAACAAGGCAATCATATACACGATCATACCTGGATTGATAAGGACAGCTCCTCCATAACTAGGATGTCCAGGGGGGACCTTCGCAGGCAGCCTAATCATGGCGATGGCTGCCCTCCGCCTATCCAATTCATCTTCCCAATCAAGTGGAACATCCAACCGGGTGCATTGAAACCTATCAAAGCAGCTCCGCCACTCTATTGACTTCGACGGGTAGAGGTCCGTCCAGCTGAACGGAGGCTGTGCGATCGGCGGATTCCATTGACCCCTCCATAACTCGACTCCATACCGCGTTTGGCAAAAGAAGAAAAGAATAAAAAAGGCAGAGAAACATATAATCCAGGGAATAGTACGGGGCGCCCTCCGATGCTTCGGAAGATTGAGTCGAGTCGAGCCTGGAGAGTCTGGTGGCAAGCGCCACGACACGCTCTTCTTCGACGCCATGGAAGTAACTATAAATGAACAATTCGCTGCAGCGCAACAATAGCAGAGGTATCTCAGGAAGATGGCAGCGTGAATTATTTTGAGAAAAGAATCAAAATACAAACAGAGAACTCAATTTCATGCACTTAGGTAGGCCTATCTTGCCTACCGTATCGAGCGGGGGGAACAATGAGGAAGTTGGACTCGAGGTTTGTTTCGGGTAGCCCTCACCGCCAGATCTATTGGCTAAGGTCCCTTTTCTTAAGGAACCGTATGCCACAAACAAAGCGCATATCAAGTCGTGTAACCGACTCAAGTGTTTGTTAGGATCAATGAGATTCATTTTCCAAGTGGAATTTATTCTCACGATAAATTTGCTGGCATAGGCCCACACTTCTTCGCAACCCAGAACGATGGTCTGTAACTATAATTCAGCATCGCCCGTGGATCTTGAATATATCCCGTTTCTAACCCCGTCTCCTTACTCTCCACCACTTTGAACCCGAGCCTCTCGACGAGGTCGAGAACTTCTTCGTTCGTCAGCTCCACCGAGCCGGGTTCTCCTATCCCCTTGAACCGTCCCCCATCGTCATTCTGTGATGTCTCCATATCCTCGGTGTCCCCCCTCGAAGCAGCATTCCCATCAAAATGGAACAATAAAGGTCCTAGATTGACCCACAAACCGCCATCCTTCAAACAATTGTGCACGGCTTGGATGTAGTGGATTAGATTCGGCGCAGTATCGATAAAGAAGACCGTGACGACTGCGTCGAATGTCGCTGATGCGGTAGGCTGTTTGTACACCTCACAGAAATCGGCAGCTGCCATGGACATCCTTTCGCCGGCATGAATAGGAAGCCCTTGGCTCGCCTCGTCCAAGAATGTCCCTGGATGCACGTCCGGGACCATAATCTTCTCCATCTGGTTGGAGCGAGAGAGATGATTGCTGAATGTGAGAGCCCACGGATATAGCTCAAACTGCCTAGCCCTCTGAGTGTGATTCAGCATGAAGGAGCTGGCGAGAAGTTGGTGATAGCTGATCTCATTCCCTTCCACTGTGTATCCAGCCTTTGCAAGTTCTAAGACAAGCCGCCCAAGTCCAGCGCCAGGGACGAGGATGTTTATCCCGTGGAGTTCAGTTTCAGGAAATGGAAAATGCGTTCGCAACGCGGCAAACACAGGGACATATGATGCGAGGCGTTCAGCTTCGCCCTCAGCAGACCAATCTCTATACAGTTGCCGTATCGTACTTCGAGCCTTGTCTAAGTCACTTGGTGATACATTTGCTAGGTTACCGTCAGAGTCCGGAGGCCAGTATAAACGCGTTGCTCGAGATATTTCGACATACCCGCTGAATCTAGCTTCTCCGGTGGCTCAAGACCGAACGACTGAAACCCGGCATTTGCAATCGCCTCTGCGATGTCTGCATTCGAGTCGATTGCATCGTCTACATCATTGAAAACTTTCTGTAAGTTGAATGGCTCCCGCGCGAGGAGGCTCCAATGGCTTTCTGGTAGGTTATAGAAGCATTGCCTTCGCGTATGGGTGACATTGAGATGAGCGGCACGTCGGTACGAACTGCGTTAGGGTTAGCTGGTGGACTATGCGATGATACTCTAGCAAAGGAAAATATAAAATCGACTGTTTAAATCGACCGGGATTTCGAATGCATTGGGGAGACATACTAGAAAGAGTTGATGGCCGCTAGAAACACACGTTGCTCTTCAGGGTCATCCATTCTTGGTATACGCCGTGACAACCAATTTAAACGTCAAAGTAGCAAATGTCGTCACCGCATTCTATAAATCGTGAACATGGTAGCGCAAATGTTATATAGACGAGTGGTTTGTATTTCAAGATGTGGATTCTGCTGGGAAATCACCACTCATCGTGTTCGGTCATACCCGAGTCATATATCCGGACTGTTTGCTTGGCCAATCCAGTTTCCACGAGTCATCACATTGATATCTGGACGAGGATGGATAGCGACATACGCAAGTGTCCAACACCAAACAAAGATCTGGAAACTCAAAATAGACCTTTTGACTCCTAAATGATACCGATAGAGGGTATATCTACAATTCAGACGCTTGAAGCCGCAATATCCAAAACCTGCCCAAATATCAAGGGAAACACTTTTCGTCCCATCCCCAATCTCCCATCTCCATCAGCCCATCCACGAAATCCTGAATTGCACAAGTCATGTCTTCACCATCTGCTTGAGATTTGCCTCGGCACCATGGTAAATTCATGGCCCTCTCGTTGACCAATACTCTGATCCGATCTTCCTCCCCACACCTCCACTTCTCCACGTATATCCTCCCCGCGAACGGGACCGTCCAAGATGCCGAGTACCCGTCCGAATCATACGGATGCTGCCTCGTATTATTGCGCAGCCGCGTCTTGTATAGACGCAGAGCCGCGAGGTGACCAGACATGTCGTTGTCATGACTGAAGTCGGCATAGAGCTTCCACTTCCCTCCGCGGGGGAATGTCGCTGGATCGGAGTCGAGCGTCGTATTGATGCTTCCGGCATGCTTGACCGGCTGCTCCGTCAACCGCGCAATCAACTCGCGCACCCAACCAACACCCTGCGCCGCCCCCACCGGATTCCCACTCCCATATCCGTAGTACTTCCCTAGACTATGATAGTAATCCAATTCCGCAAACTCCGCGACCGTAAAGCCGTGGCAGAACCCCGCCAGCTCTCCCTGCGGCGGCTGGCGGGTGACCGTCTCAAAGGCACAGAGCTCCATCATGCTGACGACATCATTCGCGGTCAACGACGCGCCAGGAAGCTCCTCGTTCAACCGAGTCGAAATCGGTAGCCCGAAGTGCGCCAGCCATTCCTCCTGTGCATGGCTCCCGAGGTCGCTATATTCCCCCGTCTCAATCGGCGCGCATAACGAGTGGTGCAGGGTATTGTTCTCGCGTGGCTTCTCGGGAATACGAAGGATTGGAATCGGTTCATCGGTCGCGCTGGAATGGGGCGCTTTCGGCGTTGCGGCTGACCAGAAGGCCTGGGTGAAGTTGAGCGCGGACTCGACGACGCGGTTCTGGTCGCCGGCTCGGACGAACAGGTTCAGTTCATCAGGGCTGAATAGTGAGCCATACAGGTCATGGAAGCGGAGTCCACTGTTGTACATCTGGCGCTGTCCGAACTCGCTCAATAGATCGGAATGGATGGATAAGGTGTAGTTGTATGTGCGCAGGAAGCCCCATTTGCCGATCATCGCCGTCTGGGGTATTTGAGACTGTAGTCGCGCTACAAGTTGTGCATATATGAGAGATTTCCCGAGGGTTGGGTATCTTGCACCATGACGGGAGAGGACATGGGCAGACGAAATGGCGCATTGTTCCCAAAGGTGGGCGGTTGATCTTTGAGTGTATGAGTCGTTGAGGGAGTGGTAAGGGGAGTATTGGCCCCAGAAATGGGATTTCGCAGGATGGCATTGGTATCCATTTTCAACTGTGTCGCAGAAGGAAGAGTCTCTACTTGAGAAGGCTTTGGACCTACGGAATTCTTCGCTTGAGTATTCGACCACCGCCTAGACAGTTCGTCCAGGTCTTTGCAAACAACACAGCCAGAGGACTTACCTGAACAACGCGATCACCAGAGTGACAATCGCAAACCCAAACAGAACGATAATTGCGTTCAACTTCGACTGTCGATTGGTGAACGGAGGGGGTTGTGCGCGTCCTCGCGGTCGCGGCGGAGAATACAGATATCCCGCCCTTCCCACCTCTCCATCTTCGTCATCTGGCACTTGTTGATACTGCGCATCCCGTTGGAAACGCTGTCGGAAGGGATTGAGCGCGGCCGCGACTCGAGGAACATGGACCACCATTGCGGGCGTAGGGCGCTGACAGCTATGTTTGGGAAGGCATCCGGCGGATAGGGCGTCCTCGGATGGGTTGGGAGATTTGAATGGTAGAGTTATGGGACGCTTGGTCTATTCCCCGCTGAGGGAGTTAGGAAGAGGAAGTATGTTGTTGTAAACCGTATGTCAAAGGAGTTGGTTCACATTACTTCGTATTGTGATTGCGATTCATATATCGTGCATTGGGCGGGGGTTGGGACGGATCCACATTCCTCTCCACAGCTTGGAGCCTGGGACTTCAGGGGTATCAATAAATGTTACTCCGGAGTCCTCCCCGATAATCTTTTTCATTCATGAATGAAATTCGATATAGATAATATTCAATGTTTTCCATCTGAATAGATGGAAATTCATTTTCTGGGATACATCTAGGATTTGGTTTGGCAAGGTCCATCCCTTCGTGAAGACCAAGTGGTTCATCTGCACCTGAATCCAACGAACACCTTAATACCCCCCATCTAGAAGAGGGGTATCAGACACACCATCACCATGGACTCCAAAGAGAGAAAATAGGTCATCGATTCCCAACCTCGCAAACATCTTCCATGCCTTATGAATACCCGGCTAGGTATTTTCTCCGCTTCCAATGCCTTTCAGCACACGTCCACTGGCCTCGCCAGGAACCCCATGCCCTGGCAACTGGGGCAGCTCCACCCGTGGATACTGATAACATCCATGACTCAACTTTGCGCTTCTGAGCTTCTCGATATACTGGAATCCCCCTCTCCACCGCCGTGACTGCCACCAGAACAATGGGCCTAAGACCGCACCCGTTCCGACCAGGCCGATCACGACTCCAATACCAAACCAGGCTAGTTTGGAGATGCTTTCTGTTGTACCCGGGGAGGGGTCCTCTGTTGCGTTTGAGGCCGTGATATTTGGAAAGGAGGGAATAGCTGAGGGGAAGGGTATCTTCTCGCAGTAGCTGTGCACTGTTGAATCGAAGGCTGAAAGGGTTTGATTAGCTCTATTTGACAACTTTGTAATGTGATTGACATACCATTGAGCTCAGTGGTATTGCATGCCTGGGTCTTGTTCAGGCAATCCCACATGTTATTAAACACCTGACCAAATCCAATGATGCATTGGCATTTCATGTCACTGGCTTCACATAATGCGCCAAAATTGATTCGCTGTTGCGCATTTAGCGCATCATTTCCTCAAGAAGATCCCCTTGTGGGAAGATGTGTTGATACCTTTATACACGCTACCTAGGTAAGGCAAATGTCCACGCCCAATACCAGGTGGCGGGTTTCTTACGGAGCATGTCGGAAATCCTATTGTCCTCAAGATATTCGGATCCTAGGCTGCGGCGATCGCAACAAAGATGGCCAGGAACACCAGCGGCACTGCCATGTTGGTGGCCGACCAGTTTCACGAAGCCATTGATGTTGACGATACTGACAGTTAGGAAGGAAATCACAAAGAAGCAGGAATAGCGAAGCACACCACCGCTTTACCTGGGAATATATGAAGACGCCATCCGTCCCGCGAAATATATTACCTCGCTATGAAACCAAGCAAGCACCAACAGACCTGGATTGAGATCCTATTAAATTAGATGGGGGATTTGTTGTTCCAGGCCGACCCATTTCCTCTTCCCATATAGTTATAATTATGCTACCGTCTTGCTTGTCAATAGACAGATTTCAGTCCAGCTCCTATGCCAGAACCCACGCAGGTGTTTTTTGCGCTACTTTGAGCCGTGCTGCGAATAGCCATGAATTTGGATTCCATATATCCCGTATGTCTAGGTACGGGGCCCTATTCTATTGCAGGTATAAAGAGATTCAAAGATTGCCTCTCATTCCCAATATCATTTTTATTCAAGTTTCCGCGCAAACAACCTCTCAAACGTCAACACCGCCTAAAACCTCCAAAACCTATTAAATAACTATTAAATTTGCACTGGGAATAAGTTACATGAGTTGACATGTTAATGACGTGTCAAATCATGTATTCGACTATCGGTAATAGAGAATGGAGGTTTATGTACTTCAAGCCGCGAATCCTGGATAGTTATGACACGTCTGTCGCGTTAACACCCGCATCCCTCGTTTGCGGACGGTGACCCTGACTGGGTATTGAAATGGTAGAAAGCAAATGCGCCTGACTTTTCTTGCATGGCTCAAGCGGCACGCGACTGTCTCTCCGTTCCCTCTATTGAGGTGGGCGTGGAACGTTCTTTTAGTGGTGCACGAGACGTGTTGGGTCTTAGGAGACACTCTATGAATGCAGAGACGATGAGATGGCTTGTACTCCTGAAGGGACACTGATAACGAATTCCTTCTTAATTGGTAGTAGTCTATTTCAGGACTCCTTCATGGCCGTTAGGAATGCATAGAGAACTATGGAGAAGGTGATAAACTCAGAGTATTGATACTACGATATCTACTTTCTTTTTCTTTTTCCTTTTCGTTTCTTTTTTTGGCGACTTTCTTAGTTATATCTAATGTATTCAGACTATTAGGCTTTTGATCAAATGAACATCGACAGTGTATCTACGCCTTGATTATTATATTGTTGACAATCCCAAGCACTTCTTGACATGTTATGGTAATGAGGCTTTAGATGTTACAACTTCATTTGCCTATATCTATGCGAAGTATTCATGAATAATATGAATATTCATGAATATCGCGAATATGAATATAAGGCATATTCATGTTCACATTATTCGCCAAGACTTTATTCATATTCACAAATTATTCATATTATTCATATTATTCATATTATTCATATTATTCATATTATTCGTATTCGTTTCGGACCTCTACCCTCAACGTGTGGCGGCGCTTGAAGTGGAAAGTGCAGAATGGAGGGAGCCTTGACAGGGGGAAACAACATCAAATGCAAGGGAAGAGGGACATCTGTGTCAACTGTCAAGACTCACTCACTCAAGAGGGTTGAACTGCAACTTAGTGCCAGAGCAGGTTCGATGTTTGATGACCCGGGAAAAAGGTTGGTGGCTGTGCTAGTGGCTGTGCTAGGTGACTATGGTGGGGCCCAGTGGGGGTGCAAAGCACGGCAGAAGGACCGACTCCGGCCTGGCTTTCACTAGACAAGCAAGCTTTACTCCGTTCCTTCCTTGTCTCTAAACCGTTAAACCCCCAAACTTTCCGCGCGTCATGTTCGTATTTCGTCTTTCGTGATTCTTCAATGTCCCGTCTCAGGAGGACCAAGATACCAGAATGGGTTCCGAAGAGATCCGACACTCGATCTCCCTCCGACCGCATCCATTTCACCTCGACCCTAACCCCTCCAGGCAATCTAGTCCTCGTCCTGAAAGCCTGCATCGACATGTAGGACCGCCGACTCCGGCGGACGCGCCAACACCCACACATTTCCCGTACAGCCATGAACCCTACAAAGCCACCACCACCGCCTACGAAGCAAGCACCCCAAACGAGGAAAACGACCCCGTAGCCCGGCTCCATTCCTCCGCCCACGAAGGCGATGTCGAACGCCAAAGCCCCGCTCAATACACGGAGGAGAATGATCCCTTTCAACTTGCCGCCCGGCTCAAGACCGCCTCGGAAATTGACCTGATCAAAGCGAACTCGTCCCGCAAACGCACAACTACCTCGACCTCCCGGTCGACCTGCACCCCCAACCCCCTCGCCAATAGCACCGACATCTCCTCGTGGCGCCGCGGCCGCGCAGTCGAGGAGTTCTACGAGTCGCAAAATGCGAACATCGAGCGGCTGCTAAAGCCCGTGGACGAGCACCGGGCGGCGGCGAAGGCGGAGCAGGGGAGCTCGCATCTGAAGTATCAGATCGCGGTGCAGGGGTCGTTCGTGGCGAACGTGTTGCTGGCGGGCCTGCAGATGTACGGGGCGGTCTCGTCCGGATTGCTGTCGATCTTCACGACGATGGTGGATTCGCTGTTCGATCCGCTGAGCAACGTGATGTTGATCCTGTGCAACCGGGCGGTGGGACGGGTGGATTCGAGGAAGTTCCCGAGCGGGAAGGCGAGGATTGAGACGGCGGGGAATATCATCTTCTGCTTCGTCATGATCGCAGTGTCGCTGGTCGTAATTGTCATGAGCTGTCGAGACCTGATTGGAGGGTCGGAGACGGACACAAAGGATTTTCATCTACCGTCGGTGCTGGCTGTCGCGATTGCGTTCTTCACCAAGTTGGCGCTATTCTTCTATTGCTACGCGCTGAGGAATATATATAGCCAGGTGCGGATCCTGTGGGAGGACCATAGGAACGATTTGCTGATCAATGGGTTTGGATTGATGACCGCGGTCCTGGGAAGCAAGTTGAAGTGGTGGATTGATGCGATGGGCGCCATCGTCCTATCGACACTCATCATATTCCTATGGGCGAGAACAGCATATTCGGAGTTCCAATTGCTCATTGGAGTCTCTGCCGACACGCATACGCTGCAGTTGATCACCTATATCTGTAAGTTGCCATCAACGGTTCACGAGAACTACCGTCCTGACTTCTACCCAGCTATGACCCACTCGGAACACATTTCGGCAATCGACACCGTCCGAGCCTACCATTCCGGACCACGCCTCATTGTCGAGGTTGACATTGTCATGGATGCAGATGACTCGTTACGAAGCACGCATGATGTGGCGGAAGAACTGCAGACCAAGCTGGAGAGCCTGCCGGATGTTGAGCGGGCGTACGTCCATGTAGACTATGAGACGAGCCATGCGCCGGAGCATTTCCTAAAGAAGGAGCTATAGCCTCGACGTTGAGGCCTAGATGAATCGATAAGAATCTTGTACATACCTAGTAGCATATTGCCGACTTTAGCTTGAGTCACCGCGTGATTCCGCAGGGGCAATATTCCGAGCATCACGGGCGAGCGCATGATGGGGTGAGGGACGCGGTCAAGCGGATGCTAAACATGCCGAAATCGACCCGTATTCGAATTCCATGATCAAACGATCAACAGATCGAGGAAATGTGTGGGGAAGAACCCTTGATCGCTCAAGGTCAGAATTTGGTGTCATTGGTTGTTGGCTTCATCTACGCACGGCATGATACAATCTCAGCCCACCTCCCCGCATTGAGCTTCAGAAGATCAACTGTATTTTGCTGTCAGGCGCGTTGAATGTTACATTCTCAAACGGTGTAGATGGCCTACATTGGGTATTTTTGACGCGTATTGCCTTCCGGACAACTGGAAATATGATTTGTAAAACCATGGGTTCACGTTCCATGCAATGGCTACATCCATTTCCAAATGTAAACATATATCAGGGTCCATTACGTCGTCAGGTTTGCTTTTCGTTTAAACCGTTACTTCCATCACATCACTACTATCCAGAAGTTCCTCCTTACATTCCCAGTCTCGTCCTAACTGCCGTCCATTCTCTACCCACCCACCAAAATGGCCCCGACATACGAAGTCCCAGCGAAGCAATGGGCTCAAGTCACAGAGAAGACCGGCGGTCCGGTCACTTACAAGCAAGTCGATACCCCGAAACCTGGTCCGGATGAGGTCCTCGTGAACATCAAGTACTCGGGCGTCTGCCATACGGACTACCATGCCATGATGGGCGACTGGCCGCTGGACCGCAAGATGCCGCTCGTTGGCGGCCACGAAGGCGCGGGCATAGTCGTCGCGAAGGGCGAGCTGGTCGAGGACATTCCGCTCGGCGAGCACGTCGGCGTTAAGGTACGCTCTTCCACCCCGCCACTTATTGTCTCCAACACCCCTCGTGAAATGGCCGCAGGCTTACACACACACCTCCGCAGTGGATCAACGGCACCTGTCTCCAATGCTCGTTCTGTCAAGCCGCCGACGAGCCGCTCTGCCAAAAGGCGACCTTATCCGGCTACACGGTTGACGGCACCTTCCAGCAATACTGCATCGGCAAAGCAGCGCACGTGTCCCGCATCCCCAAAGAAGTGCCCCTCGACGCCATCGCCCCCGTGCTCTGCGCCGGCATCACCGTCTACAAAGGCCTCAAAGAGTCCGGCGCGCGCCCCGGACAAACGGTCGCGATCGTCGGCGCGGGTGGCGGCCTGGGGTCGCTGGCGCAGCAGTACGCGAAGGCGATGGGGTTGCGGTGTATCGCGATCGATACAGGGGAGGAGAAGCGGAAGATGTGCATTGAGCAGCTGGGCAGCGCGTCGTTTGTGGATTTCGCGACGAGCAAGGATATCGTGAAAGATGTGCAGGCGTGCACGGAGGATGGGATGGGGCCGCATGCGGTGCTGTTGGTGGCGGTGAATGAGAAGCCATTCCAACAGGCAACGGAGGTATGTTTAGGGATGCTGGGGTCAACAACTGGTGATCGAGACGAGCAGACGCTGACTTGAATAGTACGTTCGCCCGAGAGGCATTGTCGTCTGCATCGGTCTTCCCGCAAACGCATATCTCAAGGCACCTGTCTTCCAGACGGTGGTCCGCATGGTTAGCATCCGCGGATCCTATGTCGGCAACCGGATCGATTCGGCGGAAGCGATTGAGTTCTTCCGCCGGGGGCAGATCAAGGCACCGTTTAAAGTTGTCGGTCTGTCGGAGCTAGGAAATGTTTTTGATATGATGAAGGCAGGAAAGATCGCGGGACGTTATGTTCTCGACACAAGTAAGTAAGGAGTTCTGGGGGATGTATGATACTTCCGTGACGAGAATGCGAAGGCTCGGGGAACGTCATGGTTCATGACGAGCTTCGTAGCAATGCCGATAATGGCCAATTCTATGCGATCGGTTGCCCAGACGCGACCTGCATTTGGTATACGAGGACATTCTTTGGTCACTATGGCATTGAGGGAATACCGGTCGTAGAGCGTAGCCATATTCAACAATAGTCTGGTTCTTGCAAGAACCATCCATCATCCATGGATCCAGTCCAGATGTTGCGGAGGCGACAGTGGCTGGGGAATAGGATGAAGACACCAGTTCCTCTGGGGATCGTATTCCCCAAACATATCGCGAACTCCTTTTCACATTTGAACTCCTGCACATGGAATATTGCAAAGGTTCGTCAACATGAGAAAAATGCGGTTGGACGTCGTCGACTTTCACGCACGTGGGAACCCCTCAGGGAGCAACGATTTCGGATCGATTCCCGAATCGGAGATGGAGACCCATGCCGAAGGAACCACCCCAGCTTAGGTGGACATCAAAACAGCATCGTATAGCTGAATGTTGTAGTAAAGAGCGTGTTCTGATTGGATGGATTCCTAGTCCGATCCCTAGAGCGCCCTATAAAAGGGGTTATCTCTGCGCTAGCGGGCAAGAGCCTCGCAAGAATTGCGAAATAGGGCAAAGGGGAAAAATACGGCCTAGAACTTTTAAGGATCGACGTAGTCATTAGTAGCTCGCATCTAAGGATGCAATTTTGCTGTTTGGGATTTGGGATTTATATAGATCGACATTCGCTATTATGCACTCCTTCTGAGCCGAGCCAGAACACGCTCTCCAATCCTTCGTTTGAATCTCTCCACCCCTGCGGAGTCGTGTGAGGGACGATAAAGGATGACCTCAAATATATTTGCGCGACGTGAAGGTCATGATACAAGTCTAGTGGACTTCGAATACTACCACTATGAACCGAATCTCGCCGCCGCGATCATCTTTACCGTAGTATTCTTCGTCCTGACAGCATGGCATTCCTTCCAGATGATCCGAACGCGAACATGGTTCTTCGTTCCGTTCGTCCTGGGCGTTCTCAGTATGTCCATTGTCATTTCGCGACCCTCTTATCCCTAAGAGAAGCGATTCCCCAAAGAGAACCAATACCTAACATTTTTCTAGTGGAAGCAGTTGGTTACGTTGGACGCACTGTCTCGGCGACGCAGGAAAATGGGGAGTGGACTCTTGGGCCGTATCTGATCCAAACCCTGTTCGTCCTCGTGGCGCCGGCTTTCCTGGCGGCTTCGATCTATATGGAACTCGGGCGGATTGTCCTGATGGTTGATGGAGAATCCCACCTGTTCGTTCGTCGGACGTGGATGACGAAAATCTTCGTGACGGGAGATGTCCTGTCTTTTTGCATGCAAGGCGCCGGGTGAGAACTACCGCAATTTCCGCTTCTCCGCCTTCCATAGGCTGTACCTAAATAAATGCATTCTGAGACTAATTCATCGCAGAGGCGGGCTCCTCGCCGTAGCTGACACACAAAAGAGCGTGGACGCCGGCAGCAATATCATCGTCGGCGGCTTGTTCATCCAGATCATCTTCTTTGGGCTCTTCGTCATCGCCGGCGCTCTCTTCCATTTCCGACTGCGGAAAGTCCCCACTCAGCTCGCCCACGTTATGCCATGGCAGAAGCACATGGGCGCCCTGTACGCCACGAGCCTCCTCATCTTCGTTCGATCGATCTTCCGTGTGATCGAGTATTTGCAGGGGTTTAACGGGTATCTGTTGTCGAAGGAGGTGTACCTCTACGTCTTCGATTCGTTGCTCATTGCGGCGGCAGTGGTTGTTATGAACTTGATACATCCTTCAGAAATTGGTCGGTTACTCAAGGGAGGTGGTGGTTCGCGCATCCAGCTGGATCCCATGGCATAACTTGCGTGCGATAGGCAGGATGAGTGAGTAAGTACACATGTGTTTCTTTATATCTGGGATTCGAACATTAATGTTTGGCATGTCGAAGGCATGGAAATATACATAGATTTAGATAGATGCTAGGCCAGCTCAGGCCACTGTCCGTAGTATCCTAGCTTCATACGGCCCCGTTTCGGGCTAGCCAGTGACGTGTTGACAGCTTCGCCATGTGCATGAATCCTAGATTCGGGAATGACAACATATGAAAGATGTGGTGTGCTGATGATGAAACAGTGAATCGCCTGCAGCCAACCGGGAGCCGTGCTACCAGATTGAAAACAAGTTGGACCAATCGCATCGTGCCTATGTTCCTGTTGGCTCTCTTGCTGGAATGTTCTTACGAACATCACATTGTCTCATATCAATACAGTGCGTGGATTCATGATTGTTTCGTTGCAGATGCTATGGTATTGCTAATTGAAGGAAAGACATGTACGGTTCACACTAACACTCCAGCCACAACAACTATTCAATATCAACCTTCTGCACACGAACAAAGTCGTCCTTGTCCTTCTTCGGAACTTCAATGCGCAGGATACCATCCTCCAACTTGGCCGTGATCCCATCGACATCAACCTGAGCCGGATTGGCACGAGTTCCCAAGCGAATCTTCCTCTCAAACGGCCCGACCTTCCGCTCATTCAACGCTAGAGTCTTCAAGAACTCTTCATCACCCGGGCGGTGAACGACACCGGCGATGCTCAACTCGCTCTTGTCCGCATCCCAGTTCACTCCGATATCATTTCGATTCGCACCGGGCAGCGACACATGGATGACGTATTCCGTTTCGGTATCGAAGACATCGGCGTCGGGAGTGAAGTCATCCTGACTCTTCTCGCCTTGTTCGCCTCCAAACAGTTGTGAGTTGAATATCTCCGCAAATTGTCCAAGACCGAAAGGTCCGGCGCCGACACTGAAGGCACCTGGGCCACCCCATGGACCTCCACGGCCCCAACCATGACGACCACCACGCCGGCCACCCCATCCATTACGGCCCCATCCTCCTCGTCGACCGCATCGGGGATGTTCAGGGTTCTGGGCGCCTTCCGGAGTGGTCTCCGACGACTTTTCCTTCGCAGCGGACGAGTCGCCCTCGGGAGCTAAGGTCTCGCCATCACTCTCTCGTGCGGTGTCTTTCTCAGTATTTGAAGGTCCAGGTTGGGCTGCTTGCTCCTGACGTTGCTGCCAGAGACGCCAGCCGTGGTGAGGGGGACCTGTCCACCCTGGGTGGCCGCCTTCAGAAGTATGGGCGGCGAAGAAAGGATGGTTGGTTCCCTGGTCTTCGAGGCCGGCGACGAAGTCCCAGAATGGAGCGGATTGGTTGATATATCTGATGGACGGCATGTTGGATCGATAAAGAGATGGTCAAAAAACTGTGAAATAGATTTGGGTGATGGTGTACGTGAATGTGAGATTGATCGAATTGCTTTATTGAGACTCGAAAATACAATACCAAACCTCGTTTTATACACGCTTCCAGGACAGGCAGAGAAGCATACGCAATCTCGCCTCTCAAGATTGATCAGTGGATAAACCAACGTAATCATCTATTCTATTGGCCGGTCGCGCTCTATGTGAAGCGCGAAGTAGCTAGAAGCTACTATCGAGACTGTTTACGGAAGGCGGCTAAATGCCACGCGTCGACTCATCGCTGCGATATCAAGCCAGGGCTGCGTCGAAGGTGGAGGAATTGCGTGGTCGTTGACGACTTGAGGAGGTTCGTTTTGATTGAGTAATCACTGAAATTGTGGCGATCCCGGTATATGATGCCTTAGGCGAAATTAGGCATAATTACGCCACATCGCTGGTTCGGAATTTTGAATGGACCGAACTCCGAGCTCCGAGTCACGTGATTTTAGCTTAGTCACCTTGACCTTTCTGTCGCTTTAATTAATCATTATTGCTTGTCAATCTTCGTCTTTCGAAGCATCTCCCATAACTTACTATAGTTAGACGACGCACCCCGAATTGCATTATCTTCAGGACAAGGCAATTCAGGATCCCACCTACTAGTAAAGCACTAGGACACTCCGCAGTTTATATATGCAGCCCAAACGGCTTCATTAGTTACGTGACCTGGTCGGTATAGTATATCCCGAGTGAGCTTCAAGTCAGGGTGCTCAATTGGGCTCCGCGCTAAATACATCAATAACCCTCCTATGCTGGTCACTAGTGCAAACTCGTTGATCTACCATTAAACGCTACATAACCACTGAATGAGGTCTTCTATGAAAGCCAGAACTCTGAGCTGTGTGTCATTTTATCTGTAGGCCCATTTCACCATCTGTGCCGCCATCATCAAACGCAGTTTAGAGATTTCTATAATTTTATCTATAATTATCATAGAAAGATCTCCTTGCCATTAAGCTATAGAGAATGTCTATGGGGCAGCAGAACTCGGTTTCGGTGGTATAGGCTCCTCTCGATTTTGAAGATGGGACTGCTTCTCTTCAGGAAGATTCCCTTTCTCCACGCGTAAGTTTACTTGTTTTTATATCCCTATGAATCATTTACTATAATTCCCTAGTAAATCCATATAAATTGTAGTAATTGACTCGTTTGGTGGTATAGGCACGCAAGCGAAAGCGCCGCGAAGAGCTCTCTGCGCCGAAGAAGCGCAGTAAGCAGACCAAGAACGGACAAGTGTCCCAGTCCGAGCTTGATTTCCTGTCACTATCAAAGCAATTTGGGCGCGAAACTCGGTGGAGTTAGTTCCTCAACCAGAACGCCGATGCCCACCCTTCGTCGATCCGGAAGGTGTACGGCCAGGATTTTCCGGCCGACATGACTGCGGATTCTGCCCTCTAGCGCCGGGCCAAACAGGTCTTTAAAGATCAAGTCAAATCGTTCAATATCTATATACCTTCGAGAAAATGAGAGTAAGTTCAAAATTCTAAGTCCCTAAGTCTAGATTCCATTTTCAAGTCCATTTTCAAAGTCCATTTTAATGTTCAAATCAAGTTCAAATCAAGTTCAAATCTCCAAAACTCCATATCCAGAAGTCAAGTTCCAGAAGCATAGATCCAACTCTAGATCTCCATATCTCACTCCAGATCTATATGTCCAAATCCAGAATTCAATGTTTAAGTATTTAACCACTACATATGTAGGACCGGCTCGAGCAGAACGTGCTCCTAAATCAAGTCTTTATCTTGACTTGATGTCACTGGTGTTGCCATCCATCTCGGCGAGAAGTTCTCTTCGGAAGACTTTCTTAATATGTGGTATTATATGAAGGGATATCTAGATGTAGACAGGTCCTCTGAGTTGGGGAAACTTTATTGCAAGTGTAAGTTAAATATTTTATATAGTTAGTTATCCGTGTTTTATCTATCTTTTGCCTATGTTTTATCTAGCTGTCCATTTGAATCTGCATTTTATCCATCTAGATATGTATTCCCTCTAACTTTATCCTTCTATTTGTCTATTTAAATCCGCATTTGGTTATTCGAAACTATATTCTGTTATTATGTCCATTTAAAACTGTGTTTCGTTTGTAAACTAACGTAAATAGCCATGTATATATCCCTGGGCTCGTTCGTGTGGGGGATTTTTCAGGCAGAGCGTGGAGAGAAAGACTGGCTCCGAAGCAGCGAAATCAAGCTTCATAAAGCTTGGTATTCAATGTGCCTTGCAGAGCCGTTTGAGGATGTAGATATGGAGTGTTTTAAAGAGCTGTTTGATATTAGCTCTAGGCAGAAAGGACCCACACCGCTTCAAAAAGATACACTAGCGACAATGTCGTTTGCCCTTACGGCACCCCCTCCTCGCTCCCGCGACTCTGGGTCCGGCGGTTAGCCCCCGTTCTTCTCCCCCTTGTCCCCTCTCCTTTCCCCTCTCTCCTTTCTTTTCTCTTCTCCTTTTTCCTCCCCCCCTCCTCTCTCCCCTCTCTCCTCCTCTCTCCCCTCTCTCCTCATCCCTTCGCGCCATTTCGTTTTCTGTCCTCTCTGGGTCTGTGTTTCGTTTCCTGTGGTCTGTGGGTCTATGTGGTTGTTTTCTGTGGTCTATGGGCCTGGCGTTTGTGGTCCGGTTTCTGTTTCCTATTTTCTTATGTAGTATGTCTGGAACTCTGTCTGGTTTCTGTTTTGTAGTTTATATTCCTGTGCTCTGCTATCAGATGCTCCGTTTTCGTGTAGTATCTTTGTAGTATGGTACTGCTTACACAACCGCTAAGTGACATTGTGCCTGGACTTCTAGATCTTTGGGATTCCACGAAGTTCATTTCAAATGGTGCCGCCCTCCTACTCTTCGCGTTCTTCGAATCGTTGTCTTCTGTTCTCCCCTGTCCGCACTACACAACCTGAGACTGTTATTTGCTCCAAAGGTCTTGCGTCACTTCCCCTCCATTTTACCCTCGCATAGAAAGCACCCAACTGTGTGCCTGCTCTTCTATTTTATTTGGGACACACAAACTAATATTCCAGAAGCATTGTTCGGCTCCGATCACAATGTGGTGCCGACACCGACCACAAGAAGCTTATAGAGCAAGTACAAACTCTAGAGAAGGCCATTCAGGAGCATATTGAGGCCACAAGAAAGCAATAAGACAAGGTCCAGAAGCGGGGAGAGCATTTCCAGGAAGAGCCAGAGGATGAAAAAGATGGCGGCGCTCAGCGTGCGCTAGCAATTCAGGAAGTCGAAGAGCAACCACGCCTACTCAAGGCTGGCCAGGTCACTTCTGAGGTTGTGTGCTCGCAATTGCGATCTAGCTTGCCAGGGCAAGAGCCACGCGACAAACATGATTCACATTGTACGATGGTCTTCTCAGGCAGCAATAGTTCAGGATGGCAGTTAGGTCACAACTCGGGAATAATTAGTGGGGTCACGTTTGGCAAAGGGAGTTAAAGGTTGGATAGTTAGTTAGTTATCGATAGTTAAGTTAACTTAGTTAACTAACGTAATCCACCAGCGAGTCGCCCAAACCACCGAGTCGCCCACCTCAACCGTGGCCCACTACCGTAACCTGAATATCTCAACAACTACTGAAGCAATTTATTAATTAGGAAGTAGGCTAGGATCTACGTTTTCTGGTATAGCTAATTGAGGCATTGTACAGGTCTCAACGCGATGTCCTGGCTCGCGACAGCGTCCGCAACGTCGCTGGCGCCTTGCGGGAACGTCATTAGAAGTACCATTTTCACTGATTATATCTTGATCCCGACGTTGTACAGCTAATTCAAGCCCATCAGTAATTGAGCGCGTATTAGCGCCCTTAAGCACCTTTTTTTTGCGTTGTTTGCGCTTTGATAGCGTCTCGTTTGCCTTCCGAAGCTTTCCTATCTCGACCTCCATGATTGAAGCTCCGTGCGCGACCATTTGAACACCCTTTTCAAGGCTTGAAAAGCTTTCTAAAAGCGGTGTTGGGGAGGTATTTTGATCTCTTTGAAGGCGCTGTCGTATGTACTCTGTTTGGGACCTTATTTCAGCGACGTTGCGTGGTGTTTGCGACTCCCATTGAGTGATCTCTGGTAATGGCGTCGGGGTCTGTAATCGGACATCAAGCTTTGAAATAACAGCTTCTGGATCGAAAGGCACTAATCCTGCGCCTTTGAAGGCGCCCTGGATATTCTCCGTAGCAATTGCTTTTTCGAAGGCGGTCTTGAAAGCAGGTAAAAAGTCCTCTTTCGTGATGTGGTTGATGCGGCACCGGATAAAGTCCTCAATCTCCTTGCTATACGCGCGCTTTAATGGCCCAAAACAGCCAACGTCGAGGGGTTGTAGCAAATGAGATGAATGCGAAGGCATGCAGAGAGTAATAATCTTCTGGTCCTTGCAGAAATCCTGGAATTGGATAGTGTCATGGCTGTTATGGCCATCCATAATCAGAAGCCGATAGGCGCCAGTCGTACGGTCTTCTGTGAAGCGATTAAAATGCTTTAACCACTCAAATCCATGCTCAAGGGACGTCCAGCCCTTCTCGCTAACTGATAGAACCCAATCAGGCCTATCCGCAATCGCCTCGTACCAGGTATTGTAATGTCGAGCGCTTTTGAAGATGATGAAGGGTGGGACAATCCAACCTTGCGCGCTGGCAGCAATGATCGATGTCACCCATTCTGTATTGCCTGGCTGCAAGGTTTTTGGAGTCTGACGTCGTTCGGTACCCGTGATGACCATGCGCGTCCCGATTACGCCCATTTGAAAGCCAACTTCATCAAAGTTGTATGTATCTTCATCCAGGATACCGTATTTTGCCTTCACGTTGCGTACGAGGCGAAACCACGCGCCAATAATCTCTGGATCTTCGTTCAGGGCTCTTTTATAGTCGTACTTTCGATTAACACGTGTTTTGAGCTCTGGAACGCGTTGTACGAATCTTGACGGCCAATTGATACCAACGTGAGCCTGACCGCGATCGCTGAGTAGCTTGTTGGCTATATCTCGCAACATATCGTAATTGAGCTGAAATCCGCGCGCGTCGACATCGAGGCAGTAGTCGATAATCACCCTTTCTTCCATATTTGAGAGCTTTTTCGAATTCGGGACACAATCGCTTCGTGCAGTCATTCCGTTGCGGCGGTCACGTAAGGTACTCCACGGGACGTTGTAAGCTTTTGCAGCTTCTCGAATTGATTGAACTTGGTCTTGTTCGATAGTCTGGATGGCTAGGTTCATTCTAGCTTCATTTGAAGGTAATTGAGGGCTCTGTTGTTGAGACATTGCGAAAAAATCGTGATGATCGCTGTTACGGAGATGAAGTGGGCGACTCGGTGGTTTGGGCGACTCGCTGGTGGATTACGTTAGTTAGTTAGTTAAGTTAACTAGTTAACTACAATAACACGCCATAAGTCTGTTCAGGGTCGTCAACCACGTGATTTTTTCCCATCACCACCCCTTTGCGAGAAACGCTCAAAAGCGTAGAGAAAGCGATCAGTATACTTTTTTCAGATTGTCTAATTAGGAATAGCCTAGTGTTTGGTATGCCATCCTTTTGCTTTAATTACCGCCCGTAACCGCCGCGGAATTGAGTCAATTAGCTTGGTAATCGTTTCCTGAGGCACTGCCCACCACGCCTCTTTCAACGCGGCATTCATCGCCTCCCGTACCTCCTCTGATGAGCCCATCTGTTTCAATTCAGGGTGGAGCTCTAGGACTTTGCTTTTAAGTAAGTGCCACATGTGTTCGATGGGGTTCAGGTCCGGAGAATTAGCTGGCCAATCGAGCACCCAAATACCGTGAGTCTCCAGCCATTCCTGCGTGAGTTTCGCAGTATGAACCCTTGCGTTATCCTGTATCATAACATCCCCGGGATCGTACGTAGGGAGGAGTCCCTCCTCCATGTAGCGATATAGGATTTCGCGGAATATCCTTGCCTGGGGGAGTCTTCGTCGCGGTCCATGATCACCAGATCTGACCTCCCCTCACGCGAGATTGAGCCCCAGATCATCCGCGAAATCGCCTTACCAGAAGTCTTTGGCTCGATCATACGTGGATCGTATGCCTCGTGATAAAAGCGCCATACCCAGACGCGCTTACCGCCCGCCCCCTTCTCATAGGAGCACTCGTCGGTTGAGTGGACCCAGAGAAGTCGAAATGTTGATACTCGCGGGCAAATTGAAGCCGGTTTTTTGCGTGCCCGGGCTACAGATGAGGCCTTTTCCGTGCTCGCCACTTTGTAAGGTGGTGTTTCTTAAGAGTCCGGTATATCGTTGTCTTTGAGACTCGCATATGGCGGACGCTTTGAACGAGCTCGCTGTACTCAACCGTGGGGAACCGGCGTGCGTACTGTACAAGATATCGTTCGTCGCGACGCGATAATTTTAGGGGGGCCCCTTGGCGGGGTTTAGATTGAGTGATGTGGTGCTCTTCCCAGCGTTGCAAGGTCTTGTACACCGTCCGTTCTGCGACCTGAAACTCCTCTGCCACCGCGGCCTTAGTTTTCCCCCCGGAAACAGCCTCTAAAATCCCAGCTCTTTGATTCTCGGATAATTCAGCATTTTGCCGTCGATTGCCACTAATTTCTGTACCAAACGACCTCATTTTCGTGGAGATATTGATGGTGGAAGATATGGTGGTGTCAGGCCTGAATTTTGTTGTGCGTAGACTCTGAACAGACTTATGGCGTAGTTAGAAGTTAATTAGTACGTAGATAGAAAATGGGGCCATAAGGCCACAAGGCACCAACGCATGTAATTAGTCAGCCTAGGTAGTTTGTTCCCCTGTTCCCCATGGGGCATGGCCGCATGGGCCTCGCAGAGCGGCCTGACGGGCGTATGAATCTCTCTCTCTCCCCCCAATCACCCGTTTAAGGAAAAAGCTCGCTACCTATTTTGGAAGCTAGTCTCCATAATTATACCTGGTTTCAAATATCGCGTGCAGCGAATCGGCTGAGCACAATGAACGAAATAGGGCTGGCCTGATGACGACATGAGGATGCCGTAGTCAACACGTCCCGTCTCGAGCTGACGGGAGCTCTCATATTTGACGCTCTCGCTGTCCTTAATCGATGTTTTCGAAAGTGGGTGAAACTTGCGGACGCATGCCATTCAACATACGCAAAAGGACACGCAGAGTTACTGCCGCCCTGATTTCATCGTCAAAGTGGGGTTTAGAACTTGATTCCATGGCTTCACAGGCAAGGTACGACACGAGAGCCTGCATGGAGCAGGTGCTGCTCATATCTTCGTAACATATTATTGGCTGGCTTAGTGTCAATTTACCTTTTGTGGATCATAAGTTCGTTCTAATGCTCGGCAAGGGTGGCCAAACACCCATAGAATGGTGCTATTGAGGATTTCTAAGCCACTTCCTGCAGGACCTAGGGCCAGGACCGAGGACAGCTAGGACCGGGCTGAACCGCGTCCCGGGCTTATAAATCCCCTGCCTTCGGTGGTCCGTCCACAAGGTCCTGGATGGCTGTCCGATGTTTATATAACTAGTTAAGTCAATCGGCAAAGTAGTATTTGTTGGCGATCAACATATCACTCAATTGTGTGGAAGAGATTCGTCGGTATCTTTGAAGCTTTACATGGCAATCGTCCCAGCCAACGCAGATGAAGCACGCCAGTGGCTCAGAAAAGTAAGCTTGGCTCTCGATACATTACAGCGCAGTTAGCTCGCAGCCGCAACTACGATCATACTGATACGGTATTGTCTAGTTCCACGAAGTGAGCGACTCGCTAGACCCCGCGCGTCTCCCCGAGGTGTATGCCGAGGATAGCATCCTCCAGTATGCGAACGTACCACCAGTCCAAGGCCTCAACAATCTCAAAGGCTTCTTTGGCCCGATATTCGAGAAACTTGAGCTAATGCACCATGTGGTCTCTTACTTTGGTGCGTACTCCCTCCCAGTTTGCGGGGCGTTCTCATGGTCCTGGACCTGACTGTAAAGATGTAGACCTCGTTGGAGATAAGATTTACCAGGCGTGCACAATCACATACCGCGCGAAGAACGATCCAGAGAAAGAAGAAATCGTCGTGCCGGCGTTTGGTGTCTTTCACATTCTCCCGTCCGGCGATGACGCGGGCAAGATGAAAAAGGCAGAAGTGTACATTGACCCTTCTCCTCTTATGGCAGCCTTGGCTAGAGCAGAATCGGACGGACCGTGATAGGCAATTTGATGAAACTCTACCTTTATTGCCTCAGCCTCATATAATAAGACAGTCCAGGTCTGGTGTGCTGACACGGGCGACTGCGTCCAGACACATAACGGCTATGGCGACTTGGTTACCTCTATGGCCTTCTCGCATAACTCTGTCCTTATCACCTTGGCCGCGCGTGATAACATAGTCCGGGTCTGGCGTGCTAATACCTGCGAATGCATCCAGACACTTGAGAGCCATGGCGGCTCGGTTACACACCATTCAAAGATGAAGATGGTAGGAAAGAATTCGCGAGTGCAAAGTGGGTGTATCCTGATCATGGGGATCACTTTCAATACACCGTGTTGTATACGGGGCAGTGCAGTTAGTCAGCGCGAGTCCGTGTACTGTACTCTAAGTTTAAGTTGGAAAAAAACAGAAAGACACCACGATTCGATTTGCGGTGCCAAAGGGAAGGTTCACTTTATGCCGACTATTTGACGATTGGTGCGACCGCCGAACCCCAAAGTTATTCCGGGTAGCGAGATTTCTCCCCCCCGACAGATTATTCTCCCCGACTGTCGATGCCTGGGCTCTCTGTGGACAAAAAATGCTACCCAGTCTATGCACAAACCATCACCAAAAGTGAAAAGCCGGGCGCATCAAAAGCCATGCTTTTTGATTTACGACGGTTTTGGAACGCACGAAACGCTCGAAATTCTAGAGTATTACTTTGAAAATAATATCCGTCTATATTATGCCACTTCCCCGCTAGGTGAGCGAGATCAAGGCCTTTGCGGGGATCTGCGGGGTTCGTGTTCACGGCGTCCACCTCGGCCAGAGTTCCTCTCTGAATATCATGCTGCATCCGATGAGAACCACTGATCTTTGGGCACCATGTTCTGTCACAATTGTGGCCGCATTCTCTCCACGAAGTCCATCACAAAATGGCCTCCAAAGTCATCACTGGCATCAAAACCGCGGCTGAAGAGCCTCTCCTGACAGGCGCGCTTCTATACGCGCTTACTCGAGGTCCGGACAATGTTCGCGCACGCCTTTTAGCGCCTTTCCAGAACAATGTCTTCGCAAAGAATGGGGCAGCAAGATTAGCTGCTTTTATCACGGTACTGAAGATCTTGACAGGTGTCAATGTGCTGAAGCGGGTCAATCGAGTTCTGAACAGCTTAGCTTGGAACAACTGGAGCCTTGGAAGAAGGCCTGGTGCCGCATTCAAGTTCGGACCGAACAAGGAAGAGCTAGTGATCATCACGGGTGGAAGCTCAGGTTTTGGATATGAGATGGTCAAGGCCTTCTCGAAGCTGGCTAGAGTTGTGGTGCTCGACATACAAGATTTCCCACTCGAGCTTGCCTCATGTGAGTTCAGTCTGCAGGGCTCCGCAATTGTAACAGTGGGATCATGCTAATGGAATTGTCAGTGCCTGATGTTCACTTTTACAAATGCGACATCACCGATACGCCAATAGTTGAATCGCGGTGCAAAGAGATTCGCGAAACGCATGGAGAAGCGACCGTTCTAGTCAATAATGCTGGCATAGGCATTGGCAAGACTGTGCTCGAGGTAGGCTGCACCTGTCCTGGTAGTGGAAGCTAACGATGAGACTGAAAGCATCGTAGACAAGTAATTCCGAGTGCGAGAGGCTGTTCAAAGTAAACCTGATCTCGCACTTCGTTCTTATCCGCGAATTCTTGCCAGGCATGCTTAAGAAAAGAAAGGGTCATATCGTGACTATTGCTTCCATGGCCTCCTTTGTAGCGGCTCCTGGATTGCTCGATTACTGCTGCTCAAAGGTTGCAGCGCTATATGTATCGGAAGGTAGGCCACTTGCGTTTGAAAGGACTTTGGTCATTGCATTGCTGATATCATTCAGGTATACGGAACGAGTGCCTCTCGCGCTACGCTGGTGGTGAAGGCATTTGCACCACATCTGTTCATCCTTCCTGGCATGCGACTGCCATCATTAAGGGTGCGGAAAAGACATTGAACAAATACGGTATCCATCCAGATCCTCCAAGTAATGTGGGTGATGTGGTCGTTGAGCAGGTCCTCAAAGGTCGAAGTGGGAGGCTTGTTGTTCCAAAAAGCGAGGAAGGTAAGACTGGGCTTCGCAACTGGCCGCGGTGGGTTCAGGATCTTCTGTTTGGGAATGTTTTTCGGAGCAAAGATCGATTTGAGTTTGGAAAAGAGGATACGAAATTGATTGCTTAATGTGAGAGGGCATTTGCAACTCTCTAAGAGAAGTAATCAACAGCCCCAGGAACAGTGGCTTATAAGACCGATCGGCAATAGCAGAAATCGTTGCATTTCTTTTGTGTGTATGTCATTCCTACCCGGAAACCGTCTGAAGCATTCTCGTTCTGTCCCGTGAGCGTCTGGCCAGAACACAAGGGGATCTACTGCTCTCCTTACATGAATGTCATATTGGAACTGACGTTCTTCGTCTGACCATGTTTCGGAGGACATTCGGTGAACTCGCAGTCACAGAGAAGGGTATAGCCTGTCTTCATCCAAGTTTGGCAACTAATGGTAATTAGCGATGTCGAAGCTAAGGACCTATTGAAGCTTTCCGGCTTAAGGGACCCGTGGGTACAGGCAGTCACCGACTCGGCAATAAAGAACCTCTCGGACAGCTAATCTACGATATTACAGGCATTCATATAGAGGCTCTACAGGGCTTTTCTTGGGAGAAATTCAGCGTATCTGATGTATTGACATAGTCCAAACTCCGCAAAACTACCGAGCCAGAAGACAGCACGTACTGTCTGTTCGGCATTTTTAAGTATGGCCCAGAAGCTCCACGTTCCTGGCTGGGAGGATGAGGAGGCATATATCGTGCAGCTATAGCCGGCGTGTTGCTTTGTGCTCACTCACGCCCACTAGCACTATGCTCCTTTTCTAGCCATCTGATCAATTTGCCCATCTTGTCTTCGTACAAATCTTGATTGCATGCTTTGCTACACACGTACTGAAATAGACCTGATAGCTTTGTAAAACCTGTATCGCATTCAGGGCACCAGAACGGGTAGACCTCTTCGCTGTACTCAGATTGTACCTCACGATGATGAAGTAGCACATCCTGATACTCTTCGTCAACATAAGCCTTCCACTGAAACCACGTAGCGGCAGTCTCGTTCAAATTGTATATATCGATTTTGGACTCGCATGGGCCGGATTCTAGGTGGATTATCATGCCGGGCTAGGTACTGAATGTTTAGTAGCAACCGTAGAATTCAATCAATCGCTCTAAATGCACCATTTGATGCTAGAACTAGCGTCAACGTCGGACTGAAAAGACAAATTACCCACTTACATGATCCAGATTGGTAGCATTTTGGAAATGCTTTTCGCAAGTTTGCAAACATTTTGCTCAGTTGGAGATAGCGGGATATAGTCGCCAGTATCTCGTTGACAAGTTTAGCAAAAGCTCTACCATCATCTCTATTCCCCTGCTCGCCTTTCTTGACGGGTTCGGCTTATTTCAGAACATGTAGTTGCCGTATGATTATGGGTTTCTATCTCTTATTGGCGCCTCTCCGCAACTCAGATAGTAATAAGAGGCAGAATGTCTTCCCCCTTACACCTGGTCCACATGGCAACAATTTTAGAGAGGTTATCGATGTCCTGCCAGGTAATATAACATAGCTCGAACGAGGTATCAGTATGTGTATCATCGGCGAGCAGTTTGCCGTCTGCGTCTCTGTCATGGAATATATTGGTAGAGCTCCGAAAGGAATAAATGAATACGAATATGGCCCGTATTCATAGTTAGTTATTCGTATTCGTAGTTAGTTATTCATAGTTATTATTCACATAACTATCTCTCCGGGGATTTGTTGTTCCGGGCCGACCCATTTCCTCTTCCCATAACTATAGTTATATGCTATCGTCTTGCTTGTCAATAGACAGATTTCAGTCCAGCTCCTATGCCAGAATACACGCAGGTGTTTTTTGCGCTGCTTTGAGCCGTGCTGCGAATAGCCATGAATTTGGATTCCATATATCCCGTATGTCTAGGTACGGGGCCCTATTCTATTACAGGTAGAGTATAGAGAGATTCAAAGAATGCCTCTCATTCCTAATATCATTTTTATTCAAGTTTCCGCGCAAACAACCTCTCAAACGTGAACGCCGCCTAAAATCTCCAAAACCTATTAAATAACTATTAAATTTGCACTGGGAATAAGTTACATGAGTTGACACGTTAATGGCGCGTCAAATCATGTATTCGACTTTCGGTGATGGAGAATGGTGGTTTGTGTATGGTACTTCAAGCCGCGAATCCTGGATAGTTATGGCACGTCTATCGCGTTAACGATCCTACATGTGTTGCCGTTCAATTCTATTCAATAAACAACACAATATCGATTTACTTAACATCTATGAAGTCTAGGATCGTAGCAACGAGAGTAATCCTGATTTCTTACGCAGCATGGCTTAATCTGGTATCGCCTTCTCCCGAAGTCCACGAACAGCCCTTCGCCGCGATTATGTGGCATTAACCAACGGATTGGATGTCACTCCCCTAGATCTTTCTCTAGAGATTCCTGATGACCTCGAGTCCGAGCCTCAAGGGTCTCCTAGATCATACGAGTCTCTCAAGTCTGATAGCTTGACATCATTTGAGTCAATATCACAAGTTCACTGCTCTTCGTAGCCTCAGCCTCTAAGCTCTGAACCGCCGACCGTCACTGAGTTAACCACTCTGGCCAGACGCCAGATCAGAAAAGCAAAGGCACAAACTAGCTGGGCTTTAGAGAACTTTTGGATTAACGTGCTCGAAACTAAATGGGGCCAGCCTCCTAAGAATGATCGAGTATTTGTGTGCAAACGCTGTAGTTGGTCCTCGACCGATTCTGCTCGCCATGGATCGACCTCAAGCCTTATTACCCACCTCCGTACCCGCCATAGGGTAAAACGCGACTCGCCGAGCGAGTCGTTAACGTCGATGACCTCCCTCGATCGATTCGTCCGCCTTCTTAAGGCAAGTCTAAGCATTGAGCAAGCATTGATTCAGTGGGTGATCCAGACACGGCAGTCATTCACGGTGGTGGAGCATCCTTCATTTCAAACAGACTTTAAAGCTGCCAATGTCAAGCTTCTCGTTAAGAGCGCAGATACTCTCTATAATTGAATCAGGGATGAGTTCTCCAAAGCAGGATTGCGCTCAAGCAAGGCCTGACACAAAGTTGCAACTCTATTGCGCTATCCGTATCGCTCAATGTTTGGGCCTCCGAGAATTAATTGCCGATCTTAGGTGTGATCGGCCATTGGATCACCCTAGACTTCGAAAAGCGAGAAGACTTGGACTGCGGAAATCCAGGGGCCTCACTCTGGCCAAAACTTGTCCGATTGCCTTCTTACCATAAATCACGAACAAGGTATGGCTCCGAAAGTTCTGACCATTACGGGCGACAACGCTGGCAATAACGGCACCCCTATATGACGTTCTACACACCTAGCTACTAAAAGAATATGAGGATGCCAATAATGGCCTCGGTCTCAAGCCACTAATGCGGTTCTGTTGGTCGTTTGGCGTGTATTCAAACATTACCCATCGGCTGTCGCCACTCGTGCTATTCACGTTGTATATAAAAGACGCCATCTGTAACGGATGTGGGCGGGGAGGAGGTTAAAGAATGCTTAGGGAAATATCACAAAGTAAGTTTCATGGTCATAACTCTTCCAGATGTATATCCGAATGCAACAATGCACTCATAAACAGCAATAAAGCGTGGCCGATACTCGGGAGGAAGCCAAATGACCCGCTCTGTATGGCTACTTATCCAAAGGTCATTGATAAAAATAGAAGATGGATATTGTAGACTGGTCACACCTATACCACTAGAGAGAGGTGATAAAATGGGCAAGGATCCAAGAACCGCCCGGAGAGAGGTACTGTCATCGAAGAAAGTGAGAGCGTAGATGGTGTTTCCAATATCGAGCGTCTGCTGCAGCACGCCCGACCCGGCATCCCACAGCTTGACCGTCCTGTCGTACGATGCCGACACTAGCGTCTTGCCGTCTGGCGCGAAGGCCACGGCGTAGACTAACCCTGAATGGCCCTCGAGCGTCTGCAGCAACGCATTCCAATCATGATTCATCTTTGGCAATCTTCGCAACCATCGACATGCGCAGTCTCTGAATTGCCTCTTCACCATACTCCCCTCCGGAGCAAACACAAGCGTACTACAATACGTTTGGAGCGGTGCTTGCTCAATCGCGGACCGGCTATACAGGATAAATCGCTTCATGTCATAAACAAATCTAGGTAGCTGGGGACATCTATACAACTATGCTGGAGGTTAGCTAAGTACTTACGTTCTGTTTAGTCTGGAACTCTGGCTTACCGCTGTCGTAGACTCCAGAGAAACGATGGCGTGAATTCCTTCGGAAACCTTCTTCATCCATCCAAGGGTCTCTAGCCAATGAAGGAGATGCTCCTGTAGGAACCGGTGCCCTTGGTCGTTGTCGTCGAGCTGAACGTTGCTCTTTTGAAGGTGCTGGATCCAGTAACTTAGATACATGCATACTGAACCTCTGGAGGGAGGTGTTGCTCCACATGACGGGTTTCAATGCCAGCCACAAGCGTACCGGGCCGGCCTGTATCACATATGGCCACAAGCGGCCCTGGCCGCCCTATACTACACATATTTTGCTTGAAAACTCTAGACATGAGTTGAATGCACTGTGTAGCAAGGGTTTGATGTGCTTGCTTCTCGTTTATCTCAAAGTGTAGATGCTCATATCTTTTTCTATTAAGGAGGAAGTCCCGAAATGAAGGATGATGTAAATAAAGCGGTTGAGATTGATCGTTTGGAATATTTAGAATCGCATGAAGATCGTCTAGTGTTTGGTTTATTTGATCTTGCGTGGTATCGAGTATTTTCTCAGTGACTGCGTGGACAGAGGAGAAGATAGTACAGCAATCGTTACCACCGCTGTCCCCAGTCGCTTACGCCATTTATTTCTCTCTGGCTTTTTGTACTTATAGACAGAATTCCGGAGAACTGTAACGTAGAGTTTATCGAGGTGACGCTCCGGCGCCACTGCAGGATCGTCATTCTTGTCATCTGTCGCAGTCGTCTGAAGAAAATCCGTCCACAGAGTCAACTACGGAGTTAGCCTTGAGGATTATGGACAGGCGATCCGCAGCAAAGCTTCTGCCTTCATGGTTAAAGCGACATGCGGTTGCAGCCCAAATGAATAGCTCATGTGCACTATGGACGAGTTGCTCGACGATATGGTCCCCAGGCCAACCAGCGCCGAGGTGATGTCTAGCCGCAATGAGTTCAAGCTCGTGCCGCAAGAAAGTACGGATATCATGATCGACAATCGATGATGATATATTGTGAAGTACAAAATCCATATGTTCGACATCGGGTATTTGGCCGAATCCATATCGAATTGGAATCACAGGTCGGCTCGTTAGAAGACTCGTAATGGAATCGTCTTTAACAATCGAGCTTCAGCCAAGAGATGTATGATAATTTGGATGTTGTTGTCATTATCACACTCATCGAGTGCATCAACAACCAGAACGTACGAGGATTGGCAACTGACTCTGCCCAACTTTAATAGCGGACGAATAACGAGCTGCTGCCACTGGTCGCGGAGAGACTGGCTCATAATGTCGCGGCGCTCTGTGAGAGCATCGTATATATGTTGGTCGAGGGAGGGGATACTGCTCGCCAGCTGCAACGTAATGCTCGGGATGAATTTGCCTGCATGGCCAACATCTGCACCGCCGCGCGAGAAGAAGAAGCTAGCTCCGAGACGCTTCTGGTCATATGTGCGCGCTACAGTGCGCGCAATCGTCGACTTTCCCGTGCCGGCTAAACCGTTCAACCAGAAGATGCAGCGCTCGTCTCGGCCATCAGCCCAGTTGTATATCCCTTGCAGGAGGTCTACGCGGGTATCGGGAAGGCAGCTCGGGTCGTGTTGTCGCTGGCGTTGAAAGGCGCGTCTGTAGCGGCAGGCAGAGGGTTGAGCACATCATTCAGATCTAGACGGCCGATTAGCCTCTTCGTATAGCGAATAGCTATTTCTACTCGCTTTTGTTATACCCAAAATACACCGGTGTGTGGAAGGTACCCACTGCGGCCTGCGAATGGCTGTTGGTGGACACGCTACTGATGTCTGGAGTGTTGCTTGCCATGGGCTTCGGAGTGGAGACAACACCGGGCCTTACCAGAGGAGTGAGGGTCAGCGCTAATATCAATAAACGTCACGTTTCGATGCGTCGAAAAAGCCTGGAATGTTCAGCAGCAGTGGACTGTCATTCTCATTCTCGATCCAGTTTATAGATGTCGCACGTGATGTGCTAAAATGGTTGGGAGTTAGGTGCTGTTGTTCCAGCAGCAAAGTTGTTGTATTGTGTAAGTTGTGTAAGTTGTGTGTTCTAGCTGAATGCCTGGTCCCCCGGCCCTACAGATATACGAGAGTCATGGCAAGATTATTAATGCAGTTTGTAGCATGAAGCTCCTAGAGCTCATGCCTTAGGCCTGCGACAATAGACTTATCCTGTATCGATGAGCAAGGCGGCTTCGCCGGAGCGACAGCGCCAAGCCGTGCATGATGATTTATTACCCCCCGGCAGTATCCCCTCAGCTGAAGAGCAGTTTCTCCAGCGCCTTTTATTAGCTCGTTGCCTTGCTTGTCAGCGATCTTGTCTTCGCTTCGGTCAAAAACCTGTCTATACAGAGCGGATCCTTTGGCTTCCTCCTGAGTATCGGCTAAGCCATACTACTGTTTATAACTAACTTAGGGGTAGTTATTATTACTTCGGATATTCTCCATACAAAATGCATGAAAGAGAAGAGCTGGTTCCTGCCTATGGTACATGGTCAGCCAATGGTCTTTGTTTGTCGACGAGGTCGATCTGGACTAGCACCGCATCTGGTAACAGGACAAAGGAACGGTGTTCTTAGACGTCATTTGGCTTTGTCATTGCTTGGATTTTCTTCAACTGCCGATTTCATAAAGCCTTTGATGAAGCGTAGGTGGAGCCCCTTTCACACCCTTCGAGCCGAAAGCGGCCAGAATCAAAGGATCACTTCTCCCCCAAGCTTCGAGCCACTTGATATCTACATTGGCACTATGGGTCATCACAATATATTCCGTATGAAACTTGCTTTCGCCATTCGATCCCGGGCATCAAATAGCGGCAATTCAACTGCATGACCGCATCACAAGAACGTTCTAGGTTTCCTTTTTTGTCCATGGGCTAATGTCAGACTACAACGACTTATTCGAGGATCCTCCTGAGTCAAACGGAGGCGATCCAAATGTTGTCGCGGACGATCTATCTGGTCGAGATGGACTCATGGAGTTGAGAAATTTGCAAGCGGGAGTAACGGATTACGCTAACCACGTATTTGACGAAAATACCTTTGCGTCTTTAAACGATTCTCCCCTAGAAACCCTTCCGGAACTTGCTCCAGATGACAGGTTCATCAAAGAGCTTGAATTCGTAACGCAGTTGTCGCGTCCTAGTGCAGCTCAGCAGAACTCAGCAGAAAACCAATCGCTAGAAGCAGACGCCGAGCAGCAGCCTGAACTGGCCAACAATGGGTCGAGGCAGCAGCTCAAGGTGCCTGAAATCAATGTTGAAGATATCGATCAACTGCTTGGTGGGGAGGGCTTGGGTACTATCGATGCGTTTGACGTAGACAACAGTCTGGACTTCAGCGATTTCGAAGGAGACTTTCCCTACCCCGAACAGCCGTCGCAGACAATAACGACTACCTCCCTCTACCCCCTCAATTTCCGTCCCGATCCGTCTTTTTTCTTGATCAACCCCCGTCAAGAGCCACCAAAGCTCTCAATCCCCGCTCCCCATAACTATTCCGACGACGACTCGGGCCTCTCCGACTACTACCCCGACTCCCGTGCCATATCGCCAGTAGAAGAACTAACCGATGCTAGTGAAATCGTTCACAAGAAATCCTACGGAAGGGAACGACCTAAAAGCGATCCCAATAAGCCATGGATCCGAGTCAGCAGCAAGTCACGCGAGAACGCCCGCGCCGCCCAGTCCAACCAGTATGACAGCTTACTGCATTACGGATATCCCAGGAATTCTCTTAAGCTCTGGCTGGGCACCCGGTACACGTTCGACTACGACAACTGGGGTGGACTGCAAAAAGCGTGCTATCGTCGTGACCAGCTCCGGGAGTTCCTCCTCGATCATCCCATCGCGCCAGACTCGCATCTTACCCTGTGGATCCAACTGCAACCCTCTGACTCGGCCAAAAGGTACCCCTCCTCACACAGCTCGCAATGCCGCTTCGCAGAATGCCCCGATCGGCAGATAGGATCTAGCAGGAAGCGGCTATCGAGGGGCGTCATCTGGCAGGGTCGGGTGAAAGTGGCGTTCGACGAACGGTGGTACAGCCAGAAAATAGATGGCGACCCGTTCCTCTGCGCCGGGTTCGTCCACCTCTACTGCATGGAGCAATTCCTCGACTTCCCGGAGATCTGCAGGCACCTAGATGTCAAGGCCGACGGACGAGAATTCCTACCGAAGGAGCCGGGCGGTCGGTTCGCGGCGGCGCTACCCGAGAACGTACGGATCAAGGCGGCGAATTTTATTCAGTCGTGTAAAGACGGGACTCTGGTGGGGATTTATCCTGATTATCCCAAACACGGGGAATACGAAGCGGGCACCCGGAAGCCGCATGTGAAGACTCTGACGTATGCGCTTGTGAATGCGAAGGTCAACTCGCAGTCCAGGAGCATGTATAGGACGAAAAAGAGCCGTGGACTCGAGGGCTCAAATGAGTTAGTCCATCTAGGAGACGAGGATAAGTACTTGTGGGCGAGGATGGAACGCAAGCAAGCGACGAGTCGATCAAGATACGAGCGGCGCAAGCGGAAACAGAAAGATGCGGGGTCGGACGAGGAGCGTGAAACGCTCAAGCGATCTCGACGTCGCACCTCGTGTGATTCTCCTCGCGGCCGCCCGCGATACCGTACTGACGAGCAACCTCAATTCCAAAAACCCAATAAACTCTCTCGAGCCGTCGATCATCCTCAAGTCCCCAACCCCTCCCAAGGCTTCTATTCCGTCGATCAGCAGCAAGTCCCCGATCCCTACCACGGCTCCCTCAGTGACACCGAGATCGCCACGGCGCTGACCTCGTTAAATGACTCCCTCGGCTCAAACGACGCTGTCCCGCCGCCCGACCTTGTCAATTTCGGGTATTTCTCGGACACCGGGCCGCTATCACCGTCGATGAAGAAGCCGAAGCTGAACCCCAAGTCGACGTCTAGGAAGACGTTGGCGGACCCTCACCCGGCTGAGGAGGCAAGGGAGGCGTTGATGAGTCTGCCGGAGGAGTTTCGCCGGGGTTGGTAGGATCCAATCAAGGTAAAGTGGGGTGGGAGCTTGGAGGGATAGATATGTATATCCTGTTTACAAACCTCAAATTCAAGCGCATATTCATGAATTTGCTCTTTGTCTTGTTACTCCTTTTGGTGGTCATCAATCATTAGGTCTTCATTTTGCACTAGTAGGGGCGAGCAGGTCACTGCTCGCCGTCGTCTACATCTCTCTACGCTCTACATAATAAGATCCGCCGAATATGTCCGAGGTCCGATCAAGGCAGAGCTTGAAGACCAAGCAAAGGAGAGTAGGCCTCTCCACCAAGGACAGGCCTTACACAGCTCAGTCCGTGCTGTCGAACAAGAATACGTCAGCCAGGAAACTTGTCGTGTCCACCAAAAGGATCTGTTATTAGTAGCTTTCTGTGCCACCTACGGCGTGCCAGCAGCGCCAGGCCTCAACGCCTTCATCACAGTCATTACTTCATTTCGACATCCCACGCCGTCTCCTTACCCCGTCGATAGCATCAATTCCGCGATCTCCATCACCACCGATATCCCATAAATATCCACCGCCCATGTCTTCGCCTTCCCATTCCTATCCAAGAACAAATCCTTCTTGAATGTCTGCACCAGCAGCTCGATCTCCTCCCGCCGCATCCGCGCCAAGCACCGAATCTGCACTTCCGCCTTCGTCTTGTTCTCCAGGCTCATGCACAGCTCCCGCAACCGCGGGTCGTTCGTCCAGCGCCGGAACCGATCACCGACGTCGAGATCCACGAGCATGGCGAAGAAGGACGACCGGAGTTTGATGCGGAGGGTCTTGAGGGCGGGGTAGTCGTGCATGAGACTGCGCTCAGATAAGGAGCTGCCTAGATACCCGGTCCAGAGTCGCACGTCTCGGTCATTGATGACCAGGTCGAGGTGGGTGATTTTACGCGCCAGAGGAGTTGTTCGATTCCATGGGTAGTGTGTCCAGCTAAACATGTTCGCGTCGGAGGGGCTAGGGAAGGAGAAGGCGTTGTGGGCGTAGATGATCGGGGAGGCTTCGTCATTGATGGTGCGGCATGTTTGTAGGAGGGACACGCCGGGGACGCTGGAGGCTTTGAGCTTTGTCGGCCATGTCACGGTGTTCGGAGTACTGAGGGCGTATTTGTAGATTCTCTCGCGGATTTCGTATGGGAGGAGGAAGATGTGGCAGGGAGGTGGTACTGTTTGGGAGTCGGGGGAGTCCATTGTAATGTGTCGCGTTAGACGGGCTTCGGAGATGGTTTCGTGAGAGGAATTGGTGACTGGTTAGCACGTCTTGAGAGATAGAGTCCAGATCGGAGAGAGTACGCTGTTGTCTAGAGTTTGATGTTCCGAGTCGTGAAACAGGCTTGGCATGCCGAAGTGAGGTTCTGAATGTGTCATGAATCACCCCGTCTCAGCCACACTCAGCCTTGCCATTATCGCGGGGATTCTTATTATGACGACCTCCAAACCACCAACGCGGTGGACCAAGTTCAGGTTCCCTTTTCCAACTCCACAACACCGGTAACTTGGAAATCTTTCCTATCGCAACATGAATATATAGCGGCATTTCATAGGCTTTTGAATACTAACATTTACTGATGCACATGTTAGCGCCCGCGTTCCGTACCGACATCCTTCCCACTCTCAATTCGAGATGTTTTCTTAGCGCATCTGCAGTGTTGACTGGGTGAGATCGAGCAATGAATTCTTCTCGGATGGCCCTACAATGTCCAGAAATAGCACAAGTCGGTCCTGCTATATAATGAAACTGCAACAGCATTCAAAGCACAGAACTAGAAATTTGCTCGGGGGCAACAAGCTAACCTATCGAAAGTGGGAATTCCGGTTTTACTGAACTTCACTAACTAGTAAATTTCCCACCTCTCATAGACCTAAATAAAAGTTTCATGATGTATATACCCGTATTCGATCGTTTTGACTGGCTGCAGACATCCGCACGGAATCTCTCTCATGGTGATCGACACCTCTGGTCTAGAAATTGTTCTTCACAATCCAATCCCCAGATTTGTGATAGAATCCGAGAGCAATCCTGCAAAATGTTTGGCCAGCAGAGAACCAATCAGGATTGTATGGGGGATGGGTAAGTCGTGGTATATAGGAGACAGTCCGTATATCACTGTGACTAACTGTTCTATGATCAGGGGATATTCAGAATGGTGTTGCCAAGGTAGAGGTTGTATTCGAAAGGCCTCATTCTGCACTATATCTTTCAATGTTTACTAGTGGCACGAGACTCATCCGCTACTGGATCTGATCAAGGTGACCTCCCTCGGATCTGGGACCTGCTCCATGGAGACCACATATCCAACAACCCGAGCCACATTGTTATTGAAGCTGGATTCAACTCGCAAGAGATTGGCAGAGGCGTCGGAAGGCCAGGTCAAGATCTGGCGAAAAAGGGAAATCCTCAAAGCCAAGTTGGAAAAGCTCCCAAAGGAGAAAACTCGCAAGGAGGAGAGCGAGTTGACGAATGAGCAGCAGAAGTTCAGGGACCGGGAAGAGGCATTTTGTGGTGGGTTAGATGCAGTTACACATAGGTAAAGAGCACTTGCATTGATATGGGACGAGGAAGCTGAGGGTATGTTCCATCGTCAGCTGAATGGCCGGGGGTGGCGGTGCAACATTACGCTCTCTGCTAACATCACAATCAATCACGAACACTGGAAAGAAACCGATTAAGCTAGAATAACTATAATCAGACATAATGATATAGCTATCCCATAAAAATTAGAAAATATTAATCAATATTGGTTGAGTTCTGGCTGAGTTTCTATCAAAATGGTGAGTTTCGACCAAAATGCTGCACTCGCGTCATGGCCAACAACGACAACGAGATGGCGGGCCACGCGGATTCTCAGGGCTGCATTTAAAAGTCACATTTTCTCCATTCTCACGATTCACTCTTTATCTTCAACATCCCGACACAAAAACCATTCCATCTAATCTCATCACTCCTATCGCGTGACCTGTGCATGGGTATCACCGCAACACCGTAGCAAGATGGTCGACCCCACAAACCCCGAGACTCAGACTCGTAAGTTACTTTCTTCTTGCCACTTTAAACACCACCAAATCTAACAGACACTAGCTGCAGTCCCCCAAGTCTACCCAGGTCGACCTTCACCGCTGTCGCAATACCCCCCCGCCATGGATCCAGCGTCGCTTGACGTGAAAGCCGTAAGTCAAGTTATCTAATCACTGCACTGATTGGCACTTGTGATCATTTGGTTCCATTTGGAGTGGGCAACCTTTGTTTGTTCTGGGCTAAGAGGGGACCGTGCATCATGCAATAACATTGCTCCACATCGTCCATCAGTCCTATCAATCATCCTTGCATCCTTTATAATTCCTTTCATCATAGAATCTTAGACTAACATAATCTAGCTTGCTGGTATGGTCCATAATGCCATCAATAATCTCCTCCACGATCCTAAGTACAACCCTTGGACTGCGGAGTCTTACAAGGAGGCGGCAGCACGTAGCAGCTACCGACTTAGTGAACTAAAGCGGTTCCATGGCGAGGTCAAGAAAGTCCAGAACAAGTATACGCTGGAGATGGCCACCGTGGTCTCCCGCCTTCTTAGGCTTGAGGGCATGTACCCATTCCTGCCACGCGGAACTGATGGGAACCGGTACATACACCCGAGTAAGATCGCTGTGCCGAATGACAGAACCTCCGAGATCGTCGATGTTGGCAATGGATTTGCTTCCCTCTCTATCAACACTCCAAATACTAGAGCTACAGAAGCGCAAAAGAAGCCCTTCACCCCGATCGACCTAGACGCAATCATGCGGGGTGAGGCAGATGCGCACCCTGGTCCAGTGTCTGCTCCATTGCCCTTCAATGACCCATCCCAGCCGCCAGTGTTTCTGAACACTCCTCACTACTCGGCTAACACTGGAGGTGGAACCGCTGCGCATGGTGCTGGAATGCTCATGTCGAATTGGACAATGACTGGGAATGGAGTCAATCCCAACGGCACGGCGGCCAACCACAATTCCGCCACTGGCACCATTGAAAGTGGTTTGAACTCCGCACCGCTTACCAGCGCGACCCAACAACCCGGCATTCCACTGCCGTCCGCAACGGCCCACGAGCCGATGAATTCCGCGCCTATGCATTCCGCGCCTCTGCATTCGAACCCCCTTGACGACCCTTCTGCTCCTCCCACCCCAGTCCTCAGCACCGTTGGCCCATTCCCGCACGTCCCAACATATGCCGAATCCCTTTACTGGATGCAGCCCGACATCGCCAGCCAGCCGTGGTGGAACGAAGGAATTCGCGCAGTGAAGGCTCAGAACATGCTGAGGGAGCAGGAAGCCCAGATCTTCATCAACAGGATGCTCATGTTTGCGACGGAGAAGGAGGTCATCGACGCGATCATGTGGAGCCAAGAGACCCGGAAGGGGGCGGAGATGCGTCACCTGAGCGTCAATCCCCCGGCGAAGTAGAGTCGAGGAGGAATTCTGGCAACCACCATGCGCTTCCGGGAGATATTTCCAGCACAGGGTGGATAAGAGAGAGTTTCTTTGCGATTGGGCCGTACGATAGGATAACTTCCAGGTGGAGATCAGTTGATCACAGCCAGAAGGATTAAAAGAGCACCAAGATTGTGGATTAAGGGCTGGAACATGTTGCAGCGCGAAGTGTCAGTGGGAATATCGGCGACGGACTGAAGAACAGTGACCCCCGGCTGAGCATCGGATTCTCTGATCCTTCCAGGAGTGCTTCAGTCCATCCAATTATGTATTTTAAACAAAAATGGATCACTTCTCTCAAATATCCCTTCCCTTGGGATCCCATTGCGACGTAGTTACCCACTTGAATCTCACGATCAAAGCCAGTAGCAAATCCAAAGGTGATACCTGTATCCTACTTGCCAGTACTTCTCGAAACTTCTCGTACGATTTGCTAGCTAGGATATTGCCCTACGAATCATCAAATTGAGATCATCCGGAGCTGAAATTAGTGGTAATCGACGAATAAATGTCGAATTAATTGAAATTCAAAGAGCTGCGCTTTTAGAGGGCATATCCAGTGGAAAAATCAAGCGGGAGGTGGCAGAGAAGCTCAACGACGCTGAAAGCACGGTATACAAGACTATACGAAGATGGGAATAGGACCGGTGCCTCCTTTAAATCTTCTTAAATGCTTCAACTCTAGCCAGCAACCTCTCAGCTCTTCCCGTACTACGGTGGCCACGAAGATTCTACATTGCCTATACCTCCCGTCCACTCTATTCACTGCACTTGTGTCCCGATATCAGCTACGATCGAGATGCAGTCGCTTTGTTTCAGCAAATCTATCCTTGGGTGGCAATCAAGCTCTGGTATACCTTTGGCTGTATCTCGGGCGGCATGCCCCTAGCAATATACAACGCCCGATACAGACCGTTGTTGTTCTCACCATGCCGAATGGAGAAGTAGTCGGACCCAGTGCGGAGCTGGCGATCGACAGACATAGGGTTGATCCGAATCACTGAGGGTTTCCAGACTGGAAACACAAGTGTATTAGGTTTAAGAGTTGAAGCCGGCCACATATACGGTTAGGAGGAGAAATAACCGTACGCCAAAGACAAAATCGTAGGATACTATTATCATGCTGAGGTGTCGGGTGTAGAGACCGCTCGGGTCTTCCAAGATCGCTGGCATCACCTGGGTTCCGCCCTCAAAATGCCACCACACTGCAATGGGATACTGAGAGGGCAATGGGGATTGCTCATTGATGGAAGATTTAGACGAGCTAGACAGACTGTACATAATTCAGATTTTAATGTCGTCGACGTCACGGTCTCCGTCCTCAGCGTCTGGTCTCCTCTGCTGCAGCCAGCCAACCTTTTAGGTGTAGCTCCAGAATCGTAGACCCCTGGTAGGTTTTTCAGGAAACTTTATGCTTACCAACGAAGAAAGAAAAAATCCATTCGAACCGATATATATGAATTGATGCTAATAGAATGTCATCGTCTCAAGGACGACCGGAGTGAGTTCTTTGACTGTCAGGACGGAAACACGAGAAACGAGCTACCGGACTGCTCCGCTGAGCTACCAATTTAGAGTGCTACGCTGACATTACTGTTGTAAAGCAGTATCACTAACATAACTCCATACAGGTCCCTCGAGAAACAAAAGCCTTCGTAGCAGGCCCGATCACGGTCTGAGTGGTGACGAGTTCCTGCAACTTGAGGACCACTCTTTGCCCCTAACTGGTTCAGCTCTCCGGTGGCGCCGAGGATGAAGAACCATCCCTCTCGGACTTGACACAGATGTAGAGCTTCTTTCCAGGCGCACCGACGAACCGCTTTTGTGTCAAACTTCTTTCTTGCAGCTCCAGGACCCCCATTTCGTGCTCAACATAAGCGATCAATTGCCTCCACCATGCCCATTGGTCTCTCTCATACTTCAGCGATTGTATAAGCTGCATATAGTTTGCTTGTAAGTTGTCCAGCTTTGCTCCGAGTCGTTCGACTTCGTTGTTCGGGTTCGAGGGCTGAGCACGGTCTTGCTCAAGAAGAGCCTGGTGTCGAACTCGATACATGGAATGTGCCAATGATTGTTGTGCATCATAGATCCCTTTGCCCTTCCTGTCGGTATCCTTGAGGTGCTTCTTGTATCGAATCAGGAGGTCTGACCATTCCTTCATCTCCTCCTTCATAATTGTTAGTGACGTAGCCGTCGTTGTTATTGCGTGCCTTACAATTCGCTTTGGATTCATTTTATGCTGCGGGACTTGGTTAGCTGCAATATCCCAGATATGCAATCCTAGTACTCACTGGACAGATATTTCATGCTTCCGAATGTGCATAACTCTGTGCGCAATGAGATCAGTGGGGATTTTCAGTGGGTTCAGTGAGAGAGGTCGATTTGTATTATATGGAAAATGCCATGAGTGAGGACTCCGCAGAATTGAAGTGATGCTTCACAACTGTGCGCCTTCAGATCACTTGAGGATGGTAGACAAGACCAAGGTCACAATCAACATTGAACCACTGACGCTAGAACCAATTGGAGGAGAACATTGTGCGTAACTGCCTTTTCCTGTTGTACGGTACCATTTTAAGGCTCTTGGTTCTGTCTACGTACACTCTTCATGCCTAATTACCTCTCAATTTCTTTTCTAGCTTTGGCTTTCTTAGGGACTAATTTGGCTCTGCGACATCTAGTGTAGGAATTATCACCTCTATTCCCCTCTGCAGAGCCATTTTGCAGCTGCAGGCACATTGACCGCATTCAAGACTCCTTCGGTCTGCCACTGGAGCATGGCTTTTATTCTGGGATGTCAACAAGAAAATGTGTCTTCACAGTGCCAATCTTTGAGATGTATACCACCTGTCCCAGGAGCGATCGCTCTTGTTGCTGAATAACACCCGATATCTGCTTGTATCATTCAAGAATATATATATATTCAGACTAACGATACTTACGCCGTGATATATTCGGGTTTTCCGGGGGAAGGAGCCGGGATGAACGATATTATTTCTCTTGCTAGTAGCCGCCCTACCCTGGGTATCAGCAGACCTTTATTATGAAAGTGAATGAACGGAATCAAGGATGTAATATAGGGTGGGAGTTTTAGTGATAAGAACCCTAGTCACATGCAGTTGGAGTTATATGCGAAACTGAAAGCGTAAATTTACATTTGAGTCGTTCAATATGTTGTATACAAGTCCTCTTGCGAACTGGATAAGAATATTTTTGAGGAGTCGTTTAACATGTTATATACTAATCCTCTCCAGGAAACAATCACAATCTCGATTACTACGTTCCATCAAATCGATAAGATGCAGGCCGTTGGGTATCTAAGAAAACCCCCAGCAGCAGGAAGAGATCTGGTGCTAGCCGACCGTCAAACTACAACTCCTACATGATAATTGAAGAATTAAAGCAAGCCTGTAGCTTGAAAAGCAAAATTAAGCTCCCTAACACCATGCTTAGTGCACCTAATAAACTCGAATGAATCCGATCCTCCGACCCAGTACGACGCCGATCCCTAAATCATCCCTACTGCATCCCCCGTCCCATGTGCATATTTCCCATATTGTTCATGTTTCCCATGTTCTGCATCCCCTGCATTCCCATGTTAGGCATATTGCCCATGGCCATCATATTCTGTCCAGCGGCTTGACTCATCCCCATATTCATCCCGCCCTGGCTCTGCGCGCGGGCTTGCTGCATCCGCAGCATCTGCTGCTGCCGGGTTTGTTGGATTTGGCGCATGTATGCCTCCCGCGCTTCCTGCGGCATGTTCTGGAGTTGTTGCATCTGCATGGGGTTCATGGCCATATTGTTCATCGGCGGGTTGCTGGGGATATTGCCCATGTTCATGTTGCCCGGCGCGTTGCTCATGTTTCCAGGGTTCATGTTCATGGGCATCCCGTTCCCGCCCATGTTTTGCATGTTTGGCACGTTCGCTGCGTTTTGGCCTTGGCGGTTTTGCAGCTGCTGTTGTTGATGCTGATGCTGTACTTGACGGACGGCGCTCTGCAGGATTCCCATGGCATTCTGAGCCATCTGTTGCGATGCACCCAGCTTGAGCAGTTCGGTCTGGAACGCGGAGACCAGCTGTCGCAGAATAGGCGGAGGGACGTTTCCGTGGTGCTGTTGAGCCAGCTGGAGATATTTGTCGGCTGCAGCTTTGCGGATTCTTTGGAACATAAACGTCTTCTGCGGGTCTCCTTGTTGCCCTTCTTGGGGAACGTTCATCCCTGGCACTTGCTGCGTTGCCTGTTGCGGTGTTTGCGGATTGCTGCCCATCTGTTGCTCCTGTTGCACCCTCTGCTGCTGAGTGCGCAATTGTTCCTGAACTTGTTGCCGCAACGCCTGCTGGTATGCCAGCGTATTCATATTTGCACCTTGGGGTTGTCCTGGTTGAGGTGTTCCCATTTGGGCGTGTGGATGGGTCGGGGACATGGCGTGCATTGGGGATTGACCTTGGCTTATTTGGGCCTGTTGTGCCTGCTGCTGCGCGGCAGCTTGAGCGGCCAATTGTTGTGCACGAGCCATTGCCATTGCTCGAACCTGTTCAGCAGACATTTGCTGTCCGCCCATGCTTTGCTGTCCGCCCATGCCTTGCAAATGCTGCTGACGCATTTGCTGCTGCACATTCTGTAGCTGCTGCTCACGAAGGGATGGCTGCACGCTAGGATGAGTTTGGCCCCCCATTTGCGGAGTGGCGGCACGGTTCATCATTGGAGTCCCTTGGATGTTGACGGGAGACCCCTGTGACATGCTAGTGCGAGGTTGAGGAGTCATGTTCCTGGCGGGGATCGCCTGGTTCATATTCGGTGTGCTATGGACCATCTGCGGTGTTGCATGTGAAGAGGCTCCAGCTTGGCTTCGGGCCTGGCTAACTTGTCTAGCCATTGGCTGGGCATTCGGATGATGGGAAACGGCAGAAGGTGGACGAGGAGGGCTTCCTGCCCCTTGAGCGGAAGAGGTGGCGGCCATCGGATGACTGGCGAGGCCATGAGATGTCATGTTTACTCCTCCAATGACTGGAGAGTTCGCCATTCCCATAGATGTCATCGCTCCCAGGCGAGGGGACATTTGCTGGGCTTGAGATGACTGAGCCTGGGCTTTTTGTATCAATGCGTTCTGTGCTTGGAGGTGCTGCTGTTGCTGTTGCTGAGCCAAATGTTGTTGCTGTTGTTGCTGAAGCAAGAGGTGCTGGGTTTCCGCTCGCTTCGCCGCAATGTTCTGCTGATGGATCCGTGCTTGATCCTCGCGGTCTTTCTTAGATTTCTCTTCATTTACTTGATGCCGGGCGGCTGCCTCACGGGCTTCCTCTTCCTTCTTTTGCTGTTGCTTGCGCTGGTGTTCCATCTTGATGCTCTCCAATCTCTTGAAGCGGTTAAACGAGGGCTCGAACGACGCGCCGCCAACTTGGCCTTCAGCGGCGCTACCATCTGCAACCGATCGATTAAGTCGTTCGTCACCCAGAAGCATAAATCGTTCCTGTTCTGCGGCATTTGCTTCGTCCGCAGCCATCTCCCTCTCTGTCCGCTTCCGCGCTTTCCGCTCAGGAAGAGGATACGAATGTCGAGGATGTGACATCGATTCAATCATCGCTTGAGCTTCACGGAAATCCTTGGCAGGTTCGAGAAGGAGGCTAACTTCGGTATTTCGGAGGAGTTCTGCCTCGAACTCATGAATTTCATCGCCTTCCAGGTACATCTTCTGTCTCTTCGCGTTTGGACCTCTATTGGATATAGGCGTAGGGGGGATCGAAGCCAATGGCGTAGGAGGGTGCATGCCTGCGGTCGTACCATCTTTGCCGCCTGGTTGTTTCTTACCACCCTTTGCTTCGCTATGTGGTGTTCGAGACAGAATACCGACCTCTTCATGGCATGTCACTTGTGTAGGGAAGAGGACGGTAGTAAAGATTCGTCCTTTGGCAGGCGACTTTTGCGCAGCTGAGGCAGGTTGTCCAGGAGCGGGCATGTTTTCTTTGTCCTCCGCATCCTTCGAGGCGCCTTTGGCCGTGGGCGGTCTATTGGCATCTTTTGCGGTGGTATTGACTGGACGTTTCGGGTAAGGGACATGAGGAGAGGGAGTGATATGCTCGTTCCAGTTGTGGATAGAAAATGGAACCATGGTACTGCCGCCGACCAAGTTCGTATTCCCGTTCTGCGATTTGCTCGCGTTGGACTTGTTATCATGAACCTCGACAATGAGGCATCCATCATAGAAGGGAACATCGGCAGCAAAAAGCTCTTCAAGCATGTCATGAGGAACAGTTCCGTCTCGTAAATGTTTGAGGAAGATATTCATAGGTGAGTTGTATCCGAAGTTGCCATCTTGTTGATCGAATCGCCAGTTCGTCGGGTGTAGATGGACGATGAGGGAAGGCCGGCTTCCTTTGAACTTGCGTAGAATGTGATCGGCGGTTTTGACTATGATGGTTAGCATCTCCATCGTATACGTGCTGGTGTCATGTGTGCGCGGTATACCTAGAGGCTCGGGATCTCGAATTGGGAGCTGATCTGGCGCTTCTGCAGTTCCGCCTCGACCCGATGATCGTGCTACACTTGCGCGCTGAGACTCACGACGCTGTCGGAGGGTTTGCGATGGTCGCGCAACCACAGCGCCGGCCGACATTGTGCGGAGGGTGTTTGCGGAATGACCAACACCCCCGCTGCGTGAGAGAGGAGGGAGGATGAAAGAAGCGCAAAATGGTGTGGTTTCTCAGTGAACACCTCTGTGGCTGGAGTCATGGGCCAGTATATTTCGAAGTCTCTGGCAGCAATGATGGAAGGATAAAAGTGAAGCAGTATGAATGGTTCATGGATACTGTAAGACATCAGATAGTCAGTGCGTGGATGTTGTCGTGCTGGGCTGGGATCTATGTGAGGTTGCTGGATGCCTGATTTGCAGCGCAGTGCTGTGATTTGACCTCAGGCCAACTATATCACGTGACCACATCCAGATATTGACTTTCGGGATTCCAATCCAGTTCCTCGATCTCTACATCTCGCATTTGGATTGGAATGCTGATACCATTGGTTTTCAAAACCTGGTAATATGCGATATTTGCTGAAATTATGGCTAGAAAATTTAACCGCCTCATGATCGCGCCACATCTTCGGACGGACATTTCATCGTAGCACTCCCTAATCGCGATATCCATAACTATCCATATGCATTGATAGCAGCGCAGCGCAAGAATGTCAAATTCATTCATCTGGACCGTTGAGCTATTCAGATTTGCTTTATTGGATGCGCAGTCCCAGACTAATATCGGTTGGCAAGAAGCAAGGCAATCCCCTCTGCCCACACCATGTCGATCTGTGCGACTGAACTTTTAATCTTTGCTTAATATGTCGACCCGGGGCTGGACTTTTTGGACAGAAGATGAAATATACTGCCTTTTGAACTTAAAATTATCTCCAATTTCATGCTCCAAGTATTCGTCTTTCGGTTCTTCGCTTTCCAGTTCATGTTATGTCGTTCCGTCCAGAGATGTCACCATATAGTATGGGTTGGGAATCCAGGACGCGGTTTCCGCTTGTACACCAATGCGTGCGGATCAAAGATCTGTAGTCAAAGTCTTTCATTCCATCCCTAAATCTCTGCTTCTAATTATGCTAGCAAAATGAGCAGAGAGCTTGCTTATAATATTCCGATTTTCGCCTCTTTCGTTCTGGCTGGATTGGTTATTATTGCAGTTGTCGGTCCACCTACTTTTGCAACCGACGGCCTCGTTTATCTTGAGCCGCTGGCTGTGAGCCTGGAACAAGGTACGGGAAAATTCGGTTATATTTCTTTCTTAGCTCAACTGCTATAGGAAATGTCTTCGCTGGCGCGACTCTGCCATTCGGAATGGTTAAGGCTGTGGCTGACATGGACGGAGCAAACGATAACTGCATCACCGGTTTCTCGGCATTCCATGGTGCGGGTGTCGGACCTCCGATGTCCATGGCGAACTTTCCTCTCTTTCCTTTCGATGGATGTATAGCCGGCGATATCGAGAAATGCGATTTTTCGAAGCATCATCGCCGTGTGAATTACTATCCAGACACAATCCAAGCTATTCCTGGATATTTTTCCGTGACCCTTGCATCCGGGATTCGCGTCGATATGACGGCTACTGCACATGCGGCTCTCTTCTGTTTCATGTTCCCTACAGTATCTGATCATGGCGGACCCAATCATCTGGTGATCCAGCTGGATTTGAGCGACCTATCTGGTTCCTGTCAAGGCAATTCCATGATATCGGTATCAAACCAAAATTTACCACGGTTAACTGGCCTAGGAGAGTTCATATCCCGTCTCGGAGCTCGCAAATATACCGTCTATTTCTGTGCAGACTTCCGCCCCCCTGATCTAGTCCGGATCCGAGGTTTTGGAACTTATTTCGGCTCAGTCACTACTCCCAGGGCCCGTAATCTGACCATACTTCAAGACTCAAATGGCGCGGCTCCCCCCGGTGGTGGTTGGGTACATTTTGAGAGTCCAAGGCATGAGCCGATCTCAGTGAGAATGGGATTAAGCTTCCTCAGCCAAGCGAAAGCATGCGAGGATGCCGAGACGGAGATTCCAGAATTCAACTTTGATGTTGCGCACGGTGCTGCGATGGATACTTGGACGATGAAGCTGGATACGATCTATGTAGACGACAAGGGAGTCGATGGATCGTTACTAAGGATTTTCTGGCTTGGAATCTACAGTGCCTTTGTGAACCCGCAGAAGTACAGCGAAGTTACGACCTTAGCGGTAGCCAGTCCGGATCCCAAACCTTATTTCGATTCATTCTGCTTATCGGTTTCCTATTCGACTCATCTTTCTCTGTTGACGATTCTCGATCCCGAGGAAACAGCTGGAATTATCCAGAGCGTGCTAGATATGTACAGCGAAGAAGGCTGGCTGCCTGATTGTCATATGAGTCTTTCTTTGGGCTGCACGCACAGCGGATATGGTGCCGACATTGTTTTAGTTGACGGCTTCCTAAAGGAACCTCGCAACGGGATTGACTTCAAGACTGGATACGCTGCGATTGTCAAAGATGCTGAGAAAGAATGAATCCACCGGGGTTGTCGGGGAAGAGGTGGACTCGGCAACCGGAAAAGGCTCGGCTACATACCTGCTGAGGATTCCGAACACAATATATTGCTTGGTTCCTCGCGAGGCATATCCAAAACACTCGCATATAGCTACAGGGACTTCATTATCGCACAGTTTGCGAGAGAAAGGGGGCACCTTGAAGACTACGAGCGGTATCTCCAAAGGAGCACGTACTGGATAAACTTGTTCGAACCTAACCAGACGTCGACCACCCACCTGTCTACTACTGGGTTTCTGGGGTTCTTCCAGCCCAGATACCGCAATGGGACCTGGTGCTATACGGATCCTGACCGTCTCTGGAAATATTCATTGTAAGGTTTTCGCCAACGCCGTCACCATCAGGACAAGAGGTGGTTATCAGCGACCAGCTACGTTCCTCATGACCAAGCGGCTCTCATCGCCTTGCTAGGTGGTCCCAAGCAATTCGTCCGTCGCCTCGGCTACGCTCATGACTCCAAACTCATGACTATGGACAGCGCAGCGTCGTTTCTCTCAGTCTTCCAGTACCATTATGCAGGGCGTCCAGCCCTTTCATCGAAGCGGGCACACCACTACATCCCTCGTGCCTTTTCTCTGGAGCCTAGTGAACTTCCATGGGGAGGGTCCACAACCGCCATCGGCAGTTTTGTGGTCCTAACAATGATCGGACTATTTCCCAACGCAGGACAAGATGTCTATCTAATCATTCCTCCGTTCTTTCGAGAAGTTGCGATTACGAATCCGATTACGAGAAATGTATCGGCGGTCAGGAACATCAACTTCGACCCGACTTACAAGAATATCTACATCCAGAAAGCGACTCTGAAGGGTGTCCGTATACGAAGAACTGGATTGGCCACTCATTCTTCATGGGAGGAATGTGCTGGAGTTGACACTGGGACCGAAAGAGAGCGGTTGGGGATCCCGGACTGAGGATTGACCACCAAGCATCAGCACGAATGAAGAGTTGAAATCGGACTACGGAGCCGTTCCGCGGATGAGGTATACGAATGGTAATTGTAACAACGAATTTCAAACCTCTTCAGTCAGCACTCGCATCTAGCCGTGCCACAGAGGCTCACAACCAAATCCTATTCCCAGGCTCACTTCGTCGCGACTGTTACCCAAGCGTTGAAGGGCCCTTTCCCCTGCGTCCTCAACATCTCGGCCAACGCCGTCCTCGATTCCGGCTCCCACCGTTTCCTATCCTCCTCCGTCCACCCGACCTTCATCGCCTCAAAGAACTTCCACTTAAACATGTCCACCAGCTCCTCCAAATCATTCGTCGGGCAGTCGGTCTCGACGAAGTACTCTTTTATTTCCCCCGTAAACCCCGCCTCCTTCAACGCCTCCACCATTTTGCCCTTCTCCAACCACGGGTTGATCCCCTCCTGCCATAACGGCAAGTCTGGCCGGATCGCCCGCTGAATGGTCCTCGACACCGTGAAGATCATCTGCGTCGACGTCCAGAAGTTCACGTACGCCGTTCCTCCTGGCTTGAGTGTACGATGGATCTCCTTCAATCCCTTGATCTGATTCGGCAGCGCGGGGATGAGGAAGTTCGTGATGGAGTGCGTTAAGAGGTTGTCCTCCAGTCCCTCAAGGTTCTGCGCATCCATCTCGGCGGCCTTGATGTTTGTCCACCCGTTGTCTTGCGCCTTCTTCGCGGTCATTTCCACCATGCGGTCGCTGAAGTCCGTGGCGTGGATGATTGGCGGTGATTCCCCTGGATGGGCAGCCAGGAATTCGCGCATGACTTCCTCCGCCACGATTCCGGGACCGCAGGCATTGTCGTGGATGACGCTAGAGGAGGTAATGGGTGGGAGGTATTGGATGGATTTCTTGAAGATATTGCGGGTTGTGGACATGGATTGTTCTTCATAATCCTCCGCCATCATGTTGAATATCTTTTTCATTTGTGCGAGATCCATTTTGTCGTGATCGTTCGGTGAGATTCTTGAGTGGATGTTTGAATAATGGACGGATGATAGAATTACACGGTTTGGGTCTCTCCACGCTTTAGGTTCGATAATATGCTGACGAAATATGCTGCTGACTACCCTCATTTAATAATCACGTAATAGGGACCGAACCAGGCGTTAAATAGATCAAATAATAATAAATAATCACGGAGTCCTCCGCTGGGGTTTATATACGTCACCAGAATTCCAGAAGCGAACGGCGAATCCGTTCACAGGTCGCGTATCGTAAGATCCATGCTGATTTTTCGGCCCCCCAGATACGAGCTCGCACGTAAGCACTATTTCAGGGGACTATTTGTCAGCCTTGGTATCTCTTTCGAGCCGATGAGCGGTACCTCTGATGGTATCGGAATAAACACTCCCGTGGAACTATGATGCATTATTACTTATTAGTTCGTACTGCGCGGAGTGGAGCAGCTCCACAGAGAAGGTTGGCGATGAGGAGTGTGTATCGCCAAATCAACGTCCTCCCTGCTCCCCAAACACATGACGTGCAGTGTTGCAACTTTTAGGCACCTTACCATCTGTGTTTACTGTTTAGGGTATCGAACTGCCTGTTTAAGGGGTTCCAATGGCTTACCTTAAGTACGAAAGATAAGAGGAAAATGTCCTGGAAATATGCAATAATACTAGGCCCAGCTCATGGGTAGTTCAGGGCCCTAATTCCGGGGCATAAATCCGGCCAAGGAGGTGCTTAAACGATAGGCTGTAGGACGCCGAAATTTGGTCCCTTAAGCGCTTTAGAAATACTCGTTCGTAGCATTTTCTGACGCGTCTAAGGCACTCCAAAGTCCAAGCAGCAAAGGGGACGTGTTTATCTACCGATACCCAACAGGAATTCCCATATGATTGAGTCTTGAGAATATGATCGAATATTCGAATCCCGATGACATCCGGGAAGCCGTGGGGATTTGTCCGGGGAGATCCCCGGAATCCTGACCAAACCCCTGCTAGCGGACTTCCCTCAAGAATCCGGGGAAGATTAGGGATTCGAAAACAGAACTGGCCGTGCGAGCAGCAAAGGGGACCACAGACGACCACTACGGCCGGTGTGTGCGTGATGGATGCCTTGCTGCGGGTGGCCTGACTTCCTACCATAGTAGTGCTGATTAGAAGGGACAATAAGCCAAGTTGGGCAGTGAGAGGGCTTGAAGCATGCTGCGCAAAAGTTATGCAAGGCTGGAGCAGCGGATGGTATGGAATCATTTGGCATTAGATAGGTATACAGTGTACTCGACGCTGGTTGGTCAGTCTCACTCAAATAATTATGTTACAAGGTGCGTTTCAAATATGGCCTGAAAGTTGGTATAACTGTGCCGTTGTGACTAAAGCTCCTTCTTCGACTCGACGGCCTTCCTATTCGCCTGGATCTTGATCGTCACGGTCTCGGTGTTCTTCAGCGCCCCGAACGCCTTATAAGATACACCCATGCTTTGGTAGATGAGGTCTAGAACCGGTCAGCATTGTTGCATGTCTCACATGTTGGTGTCGAACGTACAAAGAGGAATCACGATCCACGGGGCATTCATCATGACGTAATATCCGTAAAAGTAATACGGCTCCGGACGGGAGTACATCAGGCCCTTCATGTAATGGTCGAACATGGAGGTGCTGTAGTACAGCACATCCCCGTATAGTTGGCCGAGGGAAACGATAATTTGGAAGGGATGTCGCAGGGGGTGATCGGTCGCGATGTAGTAGGTGAGAAGAAATGAGAGGGGACCCCAGAAGGCCTAGAGAGCAGGAAGTCAGCATCCGATACAGAAAGCCGGTGCGGATGTTAGGGGGATTCGGAGCGACATACAGCAGTGATGCTCTCCATGCACAGCACGAACGGATCCGACGTCAAGTACCGGGAGTCTGACTGTGCGTACTCCTTCCACAATTGTCCAAAAAGGTCCATCATCGCGGGCATGCGCCTGAAGTTATACGCGAAATATCCCTCGAAGAATAGATGTATACACCCGCCTATAATTCCGTCAGTTTCCGCTCCCACTCCTAGATCTTCCCCTCGCCTTTTCAAACGTACATAGCGTGAACCACATTATCGCCGCCAACTGTCCCGTTCGCAGAGACTTAATGCTGCATTTCGCAAGCACAATGGCGGTCAACAACACGCTCCCGCATGCTAGTGAGAACAGTTGGAGCAGGGTCGGGACATCATAGCTGTTCGGGATATAACCCCTGAGGGTGATGTCGGGAGGGTAATATGGGTGTTTGGGGGCGGGCGGCGCGGAAGAGCCGTAGTAATTTTGTCCCGTCATGGTGGCAGCAGACGACGATGTTGGTTTTCGATGTCGGTTCAGTTCGCAACATTTCGATGTTGGAGGACAAGGGACTGCTCTTAAATTTTCTCTGGTTTGGTCCAGGAACCCGCGGAGTCCATCCAATGGGACGATTCGGAGTTATGGATTCCGGAAACGCTAATCCTTTTCAGGAGTTCTATCCGATTCAGGGTCCAACCCTTACTGATCTTTCTCAGTATCGTTGCCCATCTGGAAACCTCCGTTGCAGAGTTTGGGAATGTTCATTGGCCTTTTCTTGGTGCACAGCTAAGGTATGTCTATGTGTATCTACCAGAATTCGGTGTGCAGAAACCCCCGGGAAAGACAATCAATATCAATTATCTCCGACGTGTCGTTTGAATCCGGTCATTTGCTCTGGTGTCAAACGAGCTATACGACTGAAAATTCTTTTCATTACTCTACCTACTTGTCCATGTTATTTTCTTATGAGTCATCACCTATTTAAACATCCATCAGAGCAGTATCTACCCTATTCTCTCCGCTGGAAGACATCCGAAGGTGCCCATATCCAACCCGTTTGCTTTGCGCAGACTCCAGTTTGGCCACAGTCCCGCGGTCCGGTCTGATGATGATATTCTTTAGACGTTAGAAGATGTCCCACTGTCCTCGTTCGGCATCACGAGCTATCTGCTCCGGGCGCATCTAGCAGCTAGTTCTCGAACGGATCTGCGTCGCTCGTGTCGCACGATGAGGGCGTGTGGATCAAACGCCCGCGGCGCCGTGGCCTGTTAGGACTGAGTCCTCAAAAAGTCAAAATTCTATCCTATTGGATGGTTGCCAGCGACATTTAATCCCAAAATTGTGTGTACGATACAGTCGAGCTAGCAAATGTTTGTGCTATTGTGGTGGCGACTAACTGGTATTACGACATCTGCATGAGACGATGCGAATGCGATGATCAGGGCCATCTGAACGTCGTAGAACACGAACGGCGCTTTTATCCACGGATTGGCAACGCGGCTGTTGATCTCGGATACTGTATCCATTCCAGTGGTTGTTTCTCAGTTGTGGCACAACTTTCGAGGGCCCAGCAGGCTTCTTGCCTTCAACTGAGACTATCCACGGAGGTTTCTATTGTTTGGCCTGCCCAAGCACGAGGAAGTTTCTTCTACAGCCATGTGAGAAAGTGCGAAAAGTTGTAACTGCGACTCGATATCTACTAAAGATGCGAGAGAAACACCACTTCCAACCAAAATCGGTCCTACAACAACCATAACCACCCGGCTGGCGAATGATCAACGATCCAACTTCCTTTTACAACCGCGTGATGTCCGACATTTAACTCCAGAACAAGGATCGTGATGGTGGCTGGATTTATCTAACGGTGCGCCAGTGTATCCAGTGCCAAGACTGTGGGGCAGAGCCAAAACATCTCCCCGCATTCTTCACACACGACAAATTGACAATACTTCCCCAGCCTCCCGCAACACTCTATTTGAACCACTTCACCATTCCAACTTTACTCCCCAGTTCAAGAGTCCGTTGCATGTCACGGTAAATCAGTCATTATCGACCTAGTCATCTGGCAGTTGATCTTTCGGCCATCTTTTTTCTTTATTACTTAGTTCGCTGTCGGGTCAGACATACCAAGTCCCAATCCTAACGCTACCTCTTCACCTTCCCTCTCGGCCATCCGTTTGGGTAATCCCGTGGTCTTTCATCTTGCGCTATTCTTCTACGCAGCTCTCATTGTGTAGCATTTAGTCCGATCAATCCTTGGCTGTGCATTTCTCATGCTGTGATCGTGCCGATGTGGCTGCATTGTTTCATTGGATCGGAGCTAGTTGACTTACTCTCTGGTTTGCCAGAACGGAAGCTTGAAATCTCCATTTTAACTCGGATTTATCCTCTGTTCGCATTAAGATTGTCACCCGTCTTCGGATTTATTATAAGTTGGTAGTCGGTGCTGTCTACCTATTCAAGTTAATCTTGCAAGTACGACTACCTTTGAGGCTTCGGACGGAAACATCGACTCATACGACATCAGATGCAGGTATCCGTATTCCTTGAAATATCCTGATCTCACTAGGTACAAATAAGTACACCAAGTTAGTACCCTCTATACTGCATTCCGATTGTCGTTCGGGGCAGAACGTGCTCGGCATCCAAGCATTGTCAAATATCACTCTTATTCATCTGCATTAAGAACCTGGCAAGTCCGGAAGGGGGTTGCAGTATGGCTCACATGGCTCAAAAACAAACAAACTTCACCGCACTGGCAGCTCGCGCGGTAATCACCTTCCTTCTTGTCACCAGCGGTATATGCACAGCGGAACCAACCGATGACGGACCACACTTGGCTAGGAGCTTGGCCGGACAAGATGGTTTAGACCAAAGTAAGTGACCTTCATTGGTTAATTTCGTAGGTCCGCCAATGCCCGATCATGGTCAGCAGATTCGTTTGCTTCACTGTTTCGGTCACCATCCGCTATTCGGTTGACGATGGTCCATTTGGAATTACCACATGCTGGCTGGAGGGATGCCCCCATTTTCTTTAAATACGTCGAGTTGCCTGATTCCGATTCTCGCTTGGCTTTCATTTGGATACTTCTCGGCCCCCAAATTTTAGTGCTTCAACTCTGCATCACTCGGCCCGTATTCGAGGATACTAGCAAATCGAGACGTTCGAGAGTTTCAACGCTAAATGTGGCCCCTAATAGTGCCTCTGCTCAGCACATTTCCAGCAGCAACCGGACTCGTAGCCAAAGATGGTGAGACTGGACGTCTGCCAGCTCTTGGTTGGAATTCATGGAATGCTTTCTTCTGCGACATCAACGAGAAGAAGTTCCTGGACGCAGCAGAACAGCTCGTCAACCTGGGTTTGAAGGTATCTTCGCCCCACATCCTTATGCAGCCTCGTATTTATGCTATAAATACACCCTATTTCGGAGACAGTGGCTAATAATCCCTTAGGAGGCTGGTTACAATTATGTCAATATTGACGATTGTTGGTCCATCAAGTCCCACCGTGACAACAATACCGATCGAATGATCCCTGACCCGGAACGCTTCCCAGAGGGCATTGCTGGGACTGCCAAAAAGATTCATGACATGGGTCTGAAGATTGGTATCTACAGTAGTGCTGGTACCCATACATGTGCAGGCTACCCAGCGAGCCTGAATTACGAAAAAGTCGACGCCGATACATTCGCAGAGTGGGAAATTGATTGTGAGTCAGACCCAACGTCTCGTGCAATTGATTTTCGAAGTTAACCGGGATCCAGACTTGAAGTATGACAACTGTAACGTGCCGGGAGACTGGGCGGATGAGTGCAACTTTTGCATACCAGATTCAACCACTCCCCCACATGGGCCATACCCGAATGGTACCTGTAAGTACCCGTTTCTTTTTCGTGTGTTCCCATACTGTACCCTCCAGTTGGGCTACCATCTTCGTTGTCACGGCCCCTAAATCCAATCACAGGTCCAACCCTCCAAAACGAATGCCCTGCTGGCTATGATTGGAGCAAATCCAAATCTGCCGAACGTTACCGTCGCATGCGCGATGCCCTCGAAGCCACCGACCGCACCATCCTGTACAGCCTCTGCCAATGGGGAACAGCGGGCGTGCAAAAATGGGGCAACGAGACCTCCATGAGTTGGCGAGCCACTGGTGACATCACGTGTAAGCAACTTCAATCTTCCTTTGTGTTTTCTCTTCTTCACCTTTGGGTGTGGGCTCCCCGCTTGTACATAACAAATGGGCACACTAATACTTACTAAGGGCCTGGGCTTGTAGCAAAATGGAGCCGCATTATCGAGCTCCTGAACCTCTGCTCCTTCAACCTCGACACCACCGATTTCTGGGGCCACTCGGACGCAGATATGTTGGAGGTCGGCAATGGCGACCTCACGCCCGCGGAGACGCGCTCGCATTTCGCACTGTGGGCCGCGATGAAGTCGCCCCTGCTCATCGGCACCGACCTCAAGAAGATCTCCTCGGGGAATGTCGAGATCTTGAAGAACAAATACCTCCTTGCGTTCAATCAGGACCCAGTCATCGGGAAGCCGGCGACCCCGTACAAGTGGGGGACGAACCCGGATCACACGTTCAATGCGACGTGGCCGGCGGAGTATTGGTCCGGAGAGTCCAATGACGGGATTTTGGTCCTCATGTCGAATTGGGGAGAGAGCGCGGCCAAGCGGTCCGCTGTCTGGAGCGAGGTGCCTAGGTTGGAGAAGGACGCGAGCTACAAGCTAACTGATGTGTGGACTGGGAACGACCTTGGTTGCCATTTCGGTGACTATAGCGTCGAGGTCGGACCGCATGATACGGCGGCATTTTTGATTAGTGGGAAATGTACTCGGAGGGGGATGTTAGGACAGCGGACGGCGTGGAGAGATTGGACTGCGTAGTGTGTCTGCGGATGGTCCCATGAATTGCTAGGTCAATAATAACATCCTTTCTAACTAAGTTAGTAGCCAAACTCGGGCCCTAGGACCCGACTCTTGCTCAGGTCATTGGCAATAGCATCCTCTATATTTTCATAACATGGCGCACCAGTCCAGAATTCCGCATTGGCATAGTTGGTCTCATCTCGCTTTCCCCCTCCTGATTCCCTTGCCTCAATTCGGATTAAGTACACGTAACCCATCAAACTCATGCCCACCCAACTCATGCCCACCGAATGCCCTCAGTGTTTCGCTGGCCTAATGTTTGCTGTAATTTCAACACCATCGCCTCTTTCCGTCGTATGTTGAGGGCGATAACGGTCTGCAAGGTTCTGGTACAAATGCTCTCTTGTATCGGGGTCGTCAGCCCTGCGAACCTGAGTCATCGAAAAAAACTCAACAACTCCAACCTTGGATTCGATATGGACGAGAAGTATGAGTTCGGTATCCAAAGACCAATGCTTATAGGTACACAGAAATAACAATAGAGAGAGTGCGGCAGCCGGAGTGATTATTGCCCCTTCCGAATCCTCAAGGAACCTTGAAAAGTCCATCCCTCCACGTCGACTGAAAATTGGTACTCTAACTCCTCGCTCCAGGATTTCCCATCAGTCCAATTTGAGAGAGATTGGCACTATCTCAATAGGCATGTCAACAGGCCCATGCAAACGATTGCTGTCAGATTTTGACTTGAATATAAAAACGCCATCCACGTCGCCACCACCGAAGCACTAAATGTGATTACAGACTCCTCGCGTTAACCGCTGTCCGAAGCATACGCCCAAGCGGGTATTATAGTTCCATGTCGAGTCTGCGGATGGATGCATTTACAAGATACACGTAGCATATACGAGTCTCGATACCATGTGAACATGGAATTGATCGCTTCTTGAAGCTCTGCCGAGCTAGATTTATCGATGTAGCACGTATCAATCTAGATCCAGTCGTACCCATCTCTTATCGCCTGATCGCAGGCGCCTCTCAACTTCACAAAGCCTTTCCGCTGAATGGCTACCCCAGCCTTGACATCTTCGTGAGCAACCTCCTCCGCTTCCCAGGTTGAGATAGAATGACATATTACGGAATTTTAGCCTCAGTGCGCTCCACAAATGTGAAATTTCTGGTATGAAGGAGCCGCATGCTCGTCTCGTAGCATAGTGGTCTTCTGCAAAAGACGCGTAGAATAGAACACGGAGAACAGAACCTTTGGGATTCAAGAGCACGTGGGGCAAAGGCATAATAGAGAATCGGTCCACTAACCGGAAGGCTGAACTCTTCATGCAACGCTACGTATTATCTCTCCATCGCCCCGACATTGGCTACTCTGGTATGTAGTACATACAAGCTGGTAACCGATTATCCCACCGGTAAGATTCCAGCATCTTTACAGCCGCGAGTAGAGATCTTTCGCGAGTAGATCCTTTGGCCAGAACGCCTTGGCGGTCCTGTTGGTCCAAGTCGATTCGCGATTGCTGGTTAAACCGTGGACGAGAACGATGCTGGTTTTGCTGGTTCGCGGAAATATTGAGACATGCTAGATCGCTTACTCGATAATGTCATCAACATTCACGGATAACGTTTGAGGGCCATAATCTCCAACCGTTGAGAATAGCTCATCTGTTGAGGGTTCGGTAAGGACAGTCTGGGCACCTCCTTTGCCCTTCAACAGCTTGTAACTTCGTAAATTTCTGGGTTGGAAAGAAGGTAGAGGACAAGACGCCAATATACGCTCCATCGGAGGCTATGTTCGGCGGAGTCAACCCCGGCCTCCGGCCACAAAGCACGCGGGCCGGGGCCAGTGCCCAGTGGTCTCCAGACCAGGCTGACCAACAGGCTGCGGCAGTGCGGACTGCGGCTTCATGCTGCATGCATGGACCACATAATTAAACTCGATTGGAGAGCGCTATCGACTGGTATCGGCCCGAAAATATTCCACAGAGCCTCAACTTTGATGAGTTCCGAAGACTGGACTGATAAAACGGCAAGGCGCCATAACGCGGGCGTCCGGTCACTCCTTAGTTGCTACTTTGAGTACAAATAGATCTCTACAAGAAACATCTCGCCTGCCTCGCATCTGGGTCATCCGAGTCAAAGCATGCAGCAGACGAGCGACTTCACTGGTGGGATTCAGGGTGACACCGTCATTGCCGGGAGCACCACTGCGGCTAGCGGGACGACGAACTTCATTATTTCAAGTGAGCACATCATGGGATTCATGACCATTAGGGCTGGACACGAATAAGGATTTTGGCTATTCGTATTCGACTTTTCCCTGGGAACGATTATTCGTATTCGACTAAATTTCGAGACGTTTTATTCGTATTATTCGCGAATATTCGTAAATAATGCCAAGACTTATTCGGCAAAAGCCGAGCCAATGAATGAATGCCCAGCAGTCGCGACTTTTGTTTACCCAACATGCTCCAACTAGAGGATTTGAGCTCTAAGAGATACAAAGCATATCAATATGTTGCAACTTCTTTCTTAATATGGATGACTTATCCATGTCTCTTGGGAAGCGCCGTCTTCGCTCCGAGAGAGTTGATTATCATCTTCTTAATGATGGCAGTGACGAGGAAGCCTCCCTAGAGAA
>NW_022985090.1:207346-256898 GCF_010015585.1 Eremomyces bilateralis CBS 781.70 | reverse complement strand
AATATTAGTAAGCGGAAATTCTAAATTTTATTCGTATTCGACTACGAATATTCGTACGAATATTCGTAATCGAATATTCGTGTCCAGCCCTAATGACCATCAAATAATTATCGACTGTAATTAGTTATCTAATAATATCTAGTTGTGCTTAAACCAGCGCACAGACGGACCGAGCCGACAACGCAACCCCTTCTCCGCCGTCCCGTTCGCCCCAGACTCTGACTTCCGACTTCGTCGACCGGCCCGATATTCTAGCGTGGATCTGCGACAAGTGCGCAAGACTGGGCGCTCGCGCCGCGCTCGTCGGTCTTGGCGGCGTAGGGTACCATATGCCAACGTCTGCTTATTCCGTTAGGAGGCTAACAGCTGGTAGAAAGTCGCAAATAGCTATCCGATACTGCCACGAGATCCGCGATACATCGCCGCAAACGTCCGTATTCTGGTTGCACGCCAGCACCAAGGCCCGGTTCGAAGAAGCGTATAGAGATATTGCAGACAGGCTGGAGTTTCCGGGGCGAGAGAATCCGAAGGCCGATATTTTACGGCTGGTCCGCAACTGGCTGTGCGAGGAGACAAACGGCCAATGGACGATGATCCTGGACAACGTCGATAACCTCGAGACCTTCTTCCCGTCGCGAGACGATAAGAAAGACGAGCCGTCGAGAAGCCCGCCGGCATCGCTGGCGGCTTACCTCCCGCAAAGCCGGAACGGATCGACCCTGATCACTTCTAGGAACAAGGATGCAGCAGCCAGACTATCAGGAGGCTAGAAGAATATCAAGGAAGTACGGGCAATGAACGAGACCCAAGGCCTACAGCTCCTCCGGAACAAGCTGCAGGACGCGTTGACCGACGACGCAATTGATCTGCTGCGTGCTCTCGACTACATCCCTCTTGCAATCACCCAGGCCGCTGCATATATCAACCGGCGAGCTCGAATGACGATCCCTAAGTACCTCGGCGAGTTTCATAGAAACAACAACAAGAGAGAAAATCTCCTAAATTTGGATATAGGCGATATCCGTAGGGACGATAGTGCATCCAGCTCGGTGGTAACGACGTGGCAGATATCGTTTGAGCGAATTCGTGAAGAAATGCCGTCTGCTGCAGACTTGCTGTCGCTTATGAGCTTCTTTAACCCTCAAGGTATTCCGGAGTCGATACTTCGCAGGCATAGTAGGATAGTCAGTAGGACAGTGGCAAAACCAGGGTGCGAAGACGAGGCTAATAATGAATTTGACGAAGATTTTGATACCTTACAAGCTTACTCCCTTGTTGCTGCGACAGCCGAGACTGACATGTGTGAGATGCACGCCCTGGTGCAGTTTTGCACACAAGTCTGGCTATTGTCGTTTAGCGACGCCGAGTGGTGGAAGAAACAATTCGTACAATTAATGGCACGAGAGCTGCCCACCGGCGGGTTTAAGAACTGGGCGAAGTGCCAGCAACTGCTTCCACACGCTAAATCGTTATATGACGCTAAGCCGGTGACTAACGAGTCCTTGAAAGACTGGACTCAGATTCTTATAAATTCTGCGTGATATATGTGGATGATAGGGAGGTATAAGACAGCACACGGCATGGCAGTAAGGGCGCTGAATACTAGAGAAAGGGCATATGGACAAGAAGACCAGTTGACACTAATAAGTGTTGATGTCCTTGCGGGCGTGCTGCGGGATCAGGGGAAGTACTCGGAGGCGGAGAAGCTGAACCGGCGAGCGCTAGAAGGGAGGGAGAAGGAGTTAAGTGTACATCACCCAGTTACGCTGACGAGCGTGAACAACCTGGCGGGCATGCTACAAGATCAGGGGGGGTACTCGGATGCGGAGAAGCGGAACCGGCGAGTGCTGGAAGGGTATGAGAAGGAGCTTGGAATGGATCATCCTGATATACTTACTTCCGTCTACTGCCTTGCCTATCTTTTACATAAGCGCGGGCAATATAAGGAGGCGTCCGAGCTCTACCAGAGAGCATCCAACGGCTACAAGCAGAAGCTCGGTTCTCAGCCCCCGAGAGCCATTGCGTGTCTGAATCGCTTTACAGCTATGCAACAAGAGGCAGAGGAGGAAAGACTGGGACCAAGCAGGACATCAGTTAACGGTAAAGAGGAGCTTAGAGAGATCCCCCCCCCGATGGTGCTAGTACTCTGCATGGCAGTGAGGCTATGCCTGAGCAAGCCAGCAGCAGCCTGAAGAGCAAAAAATACTCATTTTACACGTGCTTGAAAGAGAGGATGCGTAGAAAAGATATATAGAATAGAGATATGACACTGTTCTATTACTGATATATCCTAAGTAACATTCTGTACTGTGAAGAATAAATCACATGATTTGGATGGGCCCAAGGCAGCAATCCTCCAGTTGAAATGGTGGATTGTGTAATTTGGAAAGCGGGATTATATTATCTGCGTCCCTGATTCGTAATAGGAGGACCGTGCCGTGAGAACAAATCAAAGTGTAAAACCGAAAACCGATTCTGCTCGCGACTGTACCCTGGCGGGGGGTAATTAGCTGTTATGCTAACAAAACCAATGAACAAAGGAAGGGCATTTGAGACATCACTAACCTCAATACTCCGTACGACTTCCAGCTTCCCGGATTCAGGCTACCAAGTACCACCGAATATCCCGCTTCTCAAAACTTGCGAAACTTGTCTTTCAAACTTCCAAGATGCCCTGTCACATCATTCTTAAAGCCATCGACCTTGTCCTTCATATCAAACACTGCATCGTCAACACCATCTCGGAACCGTTCGTCCTTTGCAGCTGGCATCGTCCAAAACATTCCTTCGTCATTCACCAAAGTTCCCACAATGCCAGTGCCCATACTTGGCCCTTCGGAAGTCCAAGCCACTCGCTGTAGTCGCGCTTTGCGGTTCTCCCAGCCGTCAGTTTCCCGATCCGTACCATGATAGACACTCAACGTCTCGCCGTTATCATGACGAAGGAACGAGCCATGTCCAGGGCCGAATGGCGGATGCCTGCGGGCCTGGATCAACGGCTGGGGAGACTTATGCCAGCTGCTTTTGTTGAGTGGATCCCCCCCAGTGTATCGGAGGGTGTTCATCTTGTAGTCTCGAGTCCAGCTTCCAGCACAGCTGTACGCGAGCCCTTGCCAGGAACCATCAGGCGAGGCAAACCATTGCGGTCCTTCGTTGATGCCTTTCCCATCCGATTTCTCCCAATGCTCGTGAGGTTCGCAGATGCAGGCTGGCTCGCCGACAGTTTCGGTCGGTGACGTCATACGTTGAATAAAAAGACATTGGACGTTGTCGGACTGCGACGGGTTATGCAGCGGCCAGCCAGAATAGATGAAGTAGTTCTGGTTGTTGATTCTCGCAACCGTGCCATCAATAGCCCATTGATTAGGCATGCCGCGCAATGGACCTAGGAATTCCCACGATCCGCCGGTGCACGGGTCTTCGGATGAACGTGGTCCCCCGATCACGTACATACGATGAGATTTATTTCCTTCTCGAGGATTCTCGCAAGACACGTAGATATACCTACTCTCGCTTAGTCGATGCGGTGAGCGGGTGTCAATATGCTTACCATCTTCCGTCAACAATATGGAGCTCTGGAGCCCAGATGCCGCCAGAGTACTCCTTGTCGGGCGGTGGTCGCCTGCAGCTATATTAGAAACAATAAAAGGTACACTTCGGGATATGTCCGATGCCATACCAGACGACGGTCTTATGGCAAGTCCCTTCCAAGCAACAGAGATTGCTGCCGCACCAGATCTCGACTCGATCTCCAGCGGTATAGACCTTGGAAAGGAAGTTAGACCATGTTCAACCTCTCACTCTGTTCGAATGCGTACCAAATAGAACTTCCCGTGGGCCTGGACCACGTAAGGATCAGGGACAGCAGACGTCGTGATGGTAAGCACCGAGTTATTGTAACTCATGATTGTTTCCCGGTCGTCAAGAAGCTTCAATGAGCGGTTATGGGACTCAAGTTTTACTCCAACACTAATTATAGGTATTTCAATTTCAGGAAGAGAAGACCGTGTTCAGTATTTGACATTGACACAAAGACGGGCTTCAATTGTTTTTGTTGTTCAGCTGAAGCAACTTCCTCTCTCCATGATGACGCTAAACAAACCGGAAGATCCGGGGATCCCGAATACGGGGAAATTTGTGGGGCTGGGACGCAATCTAGAATTCGAGATCTCATGAGTTCGTTGATAGAAAAAGAAAAATAACCATCAGCTCAATTTGGCATCTATCCCCCTAGCTGGCTCTCCTCTGAATCCCCGCCTTAAACAGCGAGCCATCCATACCATATGGATATTGCAAATCTTTCCAAGCTTCAACGCTGAAATTTTCTCAAGACTCCCTTCAATTGCTCAAACGCAAACAATTGCTGAACCTGCAGACGCTGAATATTTTATCTTCCTTTGTGCCTTTGTAAACACTCAGAAGTAGTGATTATTTTAGTTATCATTAGGCTCTTCAGCTTATTTGACGCGCGAATGATCTCTAACCTGTCGCCCAATGAAAGGTCAAAGAAACAAGACATTCGACGGCCCTACAAGAGAGGAGCAGACATCAAACCGACCTGAATGTCAAGTTTCTACCTGTTTCAATGGAACAGGGCTTCATCGATGGCCGAATAGACTGATGGGCCTCGCACGGACCACAGCACTCAAATACCATTACGGAGTATAGTATAGTATCTCATATTTCAATTGACATCCAAAGCAGCTGAGGATCTTGTCTGAACGTGGCCAACAGCAGCAGGACGCCACCATTGAGCCACAGTCAAGCAGAAACAAGCTGGCTCAGGAAAGAGGAGTGCACAAAGTCGCACCAACTAAGTAGAAATGTAAATGAAAAACAAACCTTTAGTTCTGTATTGTTCGTATCATCGTGCTTTCATAGGTACTCATGAGAAAACGACATATAGGCACCATCAGGCTCTAGATTTTCAGTCGGGAATGGTAGAGTCTCTCTATCACAACTTGCCTCAGAAACTATACTCCGAGAGGATGACCAGTCAAGTCCCGGGGATGCAGGACCTGTGCACAATGAACCACTCGTTCGGAGGATGGCTATGCTATGGCTCCCAGCTTCAATCGCAACAGCAAAGGCACCTTTGGTCCGCAGTGGCTGTGCGCACCCTACACACAATTGCCAATGCCACCGTAGTCGGCATCCCCGAAGTACTGGCTAGCTACTACTAAGTCAGCTAATGCTTTAAGTTAGATCAAGGTATGGGAAAGTTGTCTGTGGAACTGAAGGCATAATCTCAGATCTGGCGTTTGAGGTCGGTTATTGTGCTAAAATGAGCACTCAGAGCATTCCAATAGCGATTTTGTTTGATTTCATCCTGTAGAAGGCCCCGCTTCAGCCAGAATTGACCGGAAATGGTTTGTGCTTCCTGACTATTTGCCCGAACGGCATGCTTGCCGCGGAGGAAAAGTGCAGCATCGAACCTGCTAATATCAGTGAGACAGGGCATGTCGGACTGTCACAGACCAGGATCTGCAAGACTTGATATCAGAAGTACGGCTTCGTCAGTACATCAGCTAGCCTGCCACTGTTTCGATTCAGTGCATAAATCTGCATGGACACAGTGTAAGACTCCCCGATATGGGACTTCTCGAGAAATAAGCGGAGAGTTCCCTAAAAAATTATCAGCCAGTGGCAAGAAGAACAGATGATAGAATTGGTCACCCAGATCTGCCATGTATCGTACAGAGGACAGTACAACGAAAGTCCAAGACTCAAGTTATGCCGGACGATGCTACTACCGGGGCCCTATATATCGCACAGCTAGCAGGAACCATTCATGCTGCCCATCCGCTTTCCTGATGGACAGTCGCCCGCTCGGCCGAGCCCGATTGGAATCAAGTCGCTCACTCGGTGGAGTCCGCCGGGACGTACTCGCCTGCACAGGTCGAGACCATATCCAGCGTGTTCCTGCCGAAACGAGGCACCGCCGAAGGGATTATTGAAGACACTCCGGAAAAGCGCGCTCAACAATATTCCAAAGACGATGCGCTCATGGGATGTTTCAGTAGAGGACTCTCGGTGATGCGCCCTGGATAGCTTATACACGGTGCTCTCAATGTGTGCTTCCGACATGTGCAATCGTGGTCGGTCCTCAGAGTGTGTAACATATACTCATTGGACACTCAAAAGAGTTCCTTCAAACTCAAGAGAGGAATCTCATCATTGGACGTGTCACAAAGTTCCCTCGATGCTGTGTGAAATCCAACTAAGAAAGCAACGTCACAACTAGAGCGATTGACCATGAGCCCGCTCGATTTTGATATACCACTGGTTGGATTCAGACGGTAGCCCTCAGGATGAACCGTCACTGGGAAATTCCAAAAGTTCCGCAATGTTGCTGTTGTGTTGTCAGTGAAGTGAGAAGCCAACTCGCAAAATGTTAATGAACCAAAAATCCCACAACCTAAAACATACAGCTTACCAAAACTCTGACCGAAAGCCAAATGAAATGATTAACTGTTGATGAGTGATGTCTCGGCCAGCGGACTTCGAGCGAGATACAATCCCTAATATTGCCCATTTTGAAACATTCCCTCGGTGACAGGTGACCTCAGTGATGGGTGCCACCAGTGACAAGTCTCCTCAATGGTAAGTTCCCTCAGTAACAAGTGCCCGCAATGATATGGCATTTCCCTTAGTGGTCGCTGCTAGGATGGTAGATGCGTGAGATGAAGGTAGTTTTGACAAATGGTACGAAGTCCGAACTGAATAACTTCAGGTGATGTCAGTGTTGTCCATCAAATGACCCAGCAATGGCATGTAGTGTCAGCGATGCCAGTTCTTCGCTTGTCAAGGAGTGGCGGGTTGGTGGGGGAGTAAACTTATCGGGTGTTTGTTTTGATTTCATTCACTGATACCACATGAATGCCATAGCCTAGGGGGCTATACGAGACAACACCGTCTTAATCGACCTTGGGGCAAACATGTCCTACGACTGGTTCTGGATATCATTCAGTCTCCACATCTTGGGGCAAGCAGCGTCTAGTATAAAGACCAAGGAGACAACATTGGGGGGCGGGTAGATTCAGGGCTAGGTCACGGAGATATCAACCACGGAGCATCTAGGTAAGAAGAGGTCGCGATTTGCATGTTGGTTCAGAGCGAGATGTTGGAGAATGTTACATTGCATATTACTTGAAACGCCAACCGCATTGCTTCAACAGAACCGAAGCAAGGCTTTATGAGTAGAGATAAATCATTGCATCAAAAGAACAAAACAGCTGGCCCATCCACATCAGCACCCTTATTTCTTCGGCGGGTACTTCTTGAAAAGATATCTACGACGTTATTAGCATCATCCTTCATCGACTGGGAAATAGTCACGTACTTGCTCAAGAAATAGTCCCCAGTAGCGAAAAGCCCCACGGCCCCGGCACTGATCCCCATAACCTTCCACGAAAGTTCTCCCGAGACGTATTTCCTATACCCGCCGATGCCAAGCAACGTCCCCAACGCGCCCAGCGCCACGAAGTTCCCAAGCACGACCGGATTTCCCGCGTTCTCCCTCACGCACTTGCTTGCGCCGCCGGCCTTGCTCTTCGCCGCCTTTGCCTTCGCATTTGCCTTCTCTTTGGCCTGCTTGGCAGCGGTCTCGGCGCGTAGCTCGTCTGCTTCAGCTTCGCGGTCGAGGCGCTTGGCTTGGGTGTCGGTCTTGACGGACTGGGATTCGAAGTCGGAGGGGACGGAGGAGATGTGAGGGCTGTCGACGTCGATGAGGGATTGAGTGCTGGATTCGGTGTTGGCGACTTCAGGGACGGCGGGGGCACGACTGGATAGTGAGGAGTTAGCCGTGTTTGCGGATGGGTATGTTGGGATAACGCTTGTGCAGTCTCGCCGCTCGGAATGTTCATAGATATAGCCATTTCGCAATTTTCTTGATGGCTAACACTATCTCCTTGGACGAGGGCAATAGGTCTTGTGACACGAGGCGAGGCTGTTTGCCAGGGGTGTATCATGCCACAATGTTTGCACCATTGACATGACGAACTAGGCACAGTGGAAAGGTTCATCGCGCGATAAGGAGAGTTTAGAACTTACGCCTGGCTATAAGTCAGCATAAGTATCTCAAGTAAGAGTCGCGTAACTCACCTCATCTGGACTCTGCTTCGGCCCACTGGCAGCAGCGTCTGCGTACGACATTCTGGTGATCGTGTTGGTTGAGGACTGTTGGTGGGACAGCCTTGCTATAGGCGCTTGCTTTACCCCGTTTCTGAATGAAAGCGAATGAAATGACAAATTGAATGGTATGTGAAGATACTTGTATACAGTATCAACTACCTTATCAAGTGGATGACGATGAAAGAGAGGAGAGATCAGAAGACGAGCGAAGACAAGCTTTTGCAGGGATCCACCAACGACGTCATCACCAGAGCCTCAAAAGTCAAAAACACGTGCCTTCAGCAGACGATGGACGTCCTGTCAGGAGTAACACACTGGAATAACATGATGTGCAGGTCGCGGTATGTGTCGCATATATTAAAATATTAGACATTGATGTACTAGACATTTATGGTATCACCATCAACTTCATCCCTTTCCGTTGGATCGTATCACTAACCCCCAACAGGCATCAATTCTCCGCCAAATCGTCGCTAGTCCGCGCGCCCGTCACCCTGAAGCTGGTCTCGATCTCTGTTATGTGACCGATCGCATCATCGCAACGTCAGGTCCTTCCGGGACATATCCAAAGCGATATTACCGCAATCCACTCGACGAACTTGTCAAATTCCTCGACTCCAAACACAAAGACAAGTGGGCAATATGGGAATTCCGCGCCGAAGGGACAGGCTACCCCGATGACGAGGTGTACGGTCGCGTATGGCACTTCCCATGGCCCGATCACCATCCGCCACCGTTCGCGCTGATTCCGAGGATTGTCGCGAGCATGCGCAATTGGTTACACGAGGATGAAGAGCGAGTGATCGTCGTTCATTGCAAGGCTGGCAAGGGTCGAAGCGGCACGTCGAGTTGCGCATATTTAATCGCAGAAGAAGGATGGACTCTGGACGATGCTCTGCAGCGATTCACCGCGCGGAGAATGCGGCCGGGATTCGGCGCAGGCGTTTCGATTCCGTCGCAGCTGAGGTGTCTTTCGTACGTCGATCGATGGACGAATCACGGGAAGATCTACATTGAAAGACAAATAGAAGTTTTGGAGGTCCATGTTTGGGGTTTAAGAGATGGAGTCAAGGTATCTGTACGAGGGTTCGTTGATGAAGGGAAGGTGGTCAAGACGTTTCACACTTTCACCCGGGAAGAACGGGAAATTGTCTCCGGTGAAATCCAGAAAACCAGTTTCGCGGACCTTGCATACGAATTCATCAGCGGCAACAAGAAAAACGGGAAAGATACCCCCGAGACTGCTTCTATAAGCGACGGCAGAGCGCCCACAGATAACACGACCACTTCCAACACCTCCCTTCCACAAATCAAGTCCCCCGACCCTTCACTAAAAACCCAACCATCCAACGCGCCCACAACCGATACGACCAAAGACGGCGCCGCAGCAATATTCCGGCCCTCTGAACCTCTCATCCTCCCTACTTCCGACGTCAACCTCGCCGTCACCCGCCACCCCGCCTCCACCAGCACCCTCACCCTCGTCACCTCCGTCGCCCACGTCTGGTTCAACTGCTTCTTCGAAGGCTCCGGCCCCGAACGCTGCACAAACCCCTTCTCCACCCCCCTCTCCGATACCGAAACCAAGCAGCTCCCCGACTCTCCACTCCAGAGCCCGACGGAACCCTCGACCCCGAGCACACAGTCAAAACCAGCTACCCACAAAGCAGCCAAACCCGCCGGCCCGCTCACCGACGGCGTCTTCGAAATCGACTGGGACGATATGGACGGCATCAAGGGCTCCAGCCGCAAGGGCTCCCGCGCCCTTGACCGCGTCGCCATCGTCTGGCGCGCCGTCCCATATCCCGGCACCGTCGTCACCGAACCCGGAACCGACGAGCCCGTGCGCGGGAGCGTCGCCGCCGATTGGCGGGGGGGCGCGCATCCGGAAGAGTCGCCGGACCGGCCACCGCGGGATGAGGAGGTGGCGGAGGAGGTTCTAGGGGTGCCCAGTGGGGCGGCGGAGAAGAAGGTGATGGAGAAGGGGGCGGAGGAGAAAGGGGAGGATGAACAGCAGGGGTTGGGGGTGAGAAAGGTGGCAGGGAAGGAGACGGGGGAGGCGGCGAAGGGGGTCAAGGAGGTGGTGAATAAGGTGGTGGGGAAGGTGGGGGGAAAGGAGGAGCCGTTGGATATGAGTTCGGATGATGAGTTGGAGATGGTGGCGGCGAGGGGGCCGGAGGGGGAGGACTTGGAGGTGGGGGAGTCAAATGAGGCGGAGGCAAGGGGAGGTAAAGGGAGGGAGGATAAGAGTTAAGGATCTGGTGGGTTAACGGTAAGTTTATTGATACACCTGGCCTAGGATGTTATTGCACCCCTGATTCCTCCCCATCTATTATGTTCCTCTATATTCGTTATAGAGCACCGTGAAATCACAGCATCGCTCTCCTATCCTTGGCCTAACCAGTGACACAACCCGACATTCTCTCAATATGAACAAGGCGGACTGCTGCGGTTGAATCATGCTATGAGCGTCAATTCAACGACTTGATTTCACCCTAACGCAATCCGGCACACGGCCACAACACCATAACACCACGACACCGGCCTCAGTGAATACCACCCTTCTTGCGCCGCCAGTATATGTTCTTCTATCATTCTCTCATTTTGGCTCCCGTCCTTTCTGTTTGCTCCCTCCATCCCTCAAAATCGCAAACGCGGAGCGCTCCAGCGCAGTGAATCCGTGGATTTTTCACCAAAACATTGCAGAGGAGCCAAGTTTGTATTTTCGAAATCAGCGTACGTCGACACTTCTACCTCATGACGGCATTCTCTCACTGACTGCGACGAAAGCAACCGGCCTTACCATCACAACCCGACCTCGTGGCGAAACGATTAGCCATCCCCTACCACCACTGCCACACTCACTCTGCCAGTCCCCTAACTCCCCACCATGTCCAGCCAACGCCAAGAAATGAAAATCAGCGCCGCCGCCGTCATAGCCATCTGCATCACCACCGCCATCATGTTCTGCGTCCTCCTCGCCGGCATCGACAAGCTCTTCCGCCCCCACGACGACGACGACGAGTCCCCCCTCCGCCGCCCCGAGAAGGTCCAGCTCGACTACATGGCGCAGATCAAAGAAAAAAACAACCAAGCCGCGTACCGCAACTTCATGTGCGACCTCGCCGAGGACGCGGATCCGAGTCTGCTGAACGCGAGGTATTTTCAGGAGTGGGGCGAGCGGAATCGTATGTTTCGGCCGTTCAGGGCGGAACGGGACTGGCAGCCGCCGCGGAGTTGGGATGTGAGGGGGAGTACGGTGGCGCCGATGAGCTATTGGTCGGTTCGGGTGGTGAGGCTGCAGTTTGGGAAGGGGAAGGGGCGGGCGTCGAGGGCGACGTGGGGGACGTGGACGACGGGGTCGGCGCATATGAGTGGGACGCCGAGGACGTCGGGAGTGCCTGAGATGCCGGAGGAGGTTCCTAGCGATGCGACGCCTTCGAGGCCGGGGACGCCGACGCCAGGGATTCCTGGAGCGAAGACTCCTGTTAAGTCAGAAGTATCCAGTTCTGGAACTCCGGCGGCCAGCGGGATACCAATTCTTGACAATAACTCCATTGGAGAGAGCAGCAGCACCTCTAGGTCAACCGACGTAGCCAGCATCAGCACGGGATCTTCAGAGGGCGGGACGTTTCTGCTAAAGCGCGCACTGATCCCCCGCTCGGTGCAACTGGCCTATGGAATGGTCCCTGGGCCGGTGGTGATCCGTCCGCGGGACTCAATGCTAGGGCTTATTGAGAGCGGGCGACGTAGTGGACTAGGGACTCATGCGACGATTGATGATGAGTCGGAAGTGGAGGCGTATTTCGATCATGGGAAGGTTACGGCGGATGATATCGAGATTAAGCAGCGGGCGAGGGAGTTGGAGTTGTTTGGGACGACGCTATGATGCTGGAGAAAATTTGATTTCGTTGGATCGGGCCAGGGATGCCTCCTGTTTGTTTGGGCTTATGTACTCTTTCGGATAATCGGGTGGAATGCTTCTGGTTATTCATTCAATATGCGCGGATGGAAGAAACCACTCCGGTGCTTGGGAGATCACGGTTGGGCGAGAAGTTTTGGCTTGGTCGTATCAAAAACGAAGCACACCTTCAGTGTATCCGATCCTCTAGCTCTTTACGCTTTAGACTAGTTGAACGTGATTCTTTTGGGTCACCTGGTCAAGGCTCATTTTCCTGAGTGGTTGGCCCAAATGCTCCCAAGGTGGTCTAGAATGCACTACATTCGGCACTACATTCGGCATAATGCGTATGCAAAAAACCCAGCAGAATGTAGAGCTACGGGTCTTGAAGCCGCCACCCGTACCCTTCCTTTGCCATGCACCCAAATCATCAACTAATCGAATCGAAACTAACCATCAAACTTCTCAGAAAAAGAACTTGTGTGACACGGACTGGATGCGCAAGGTCTGCGATTACCAAGTTCCATTTATCTAAACTGAAGAGAGAGAAGGAAGGAATCTCCCAGCGCCTCTGTGCGCGAGATATAAACTCTTCTCTCTGCTATCCTAACACAACTCCTTAACACAGCCCGTCCTAACACATAGCTCCCATATGACTATCTCCTTGATAATCCTCCATGCCATCCACTAGCCACATCCCTGTGGCGTCAGCCATACTCAAGGGCCCAGGCCACAGGCCCGGGACCATAACATTGTATCCGTGTTTCCCGTCAAACGTCATCTAAATTTTACGGGTCACTACAGCAGGTCTATTATCTGCACCAGATCAATTTTCTATTTCCATCGGACTATAATATGGCATTAGCTGCGGGCAGGAAGAAACACATCAAAGTATATGGGGTCCATCCGCCTCCTATCTATGCTATACAAGTCAACGAGTCTGCATACCAAGTTTTCGTTGAAGTCTATGGAATATATTGCTACGATATAGAGAACGTAGCTCTATCTAGAATTTCATAATTGGAGACATCTTGCCTTTCATGTTCGGGTGGTTTGGGTTATTATCTTATTCTTTGTCTAATCGTTGTCAGTCGTTTCAGTGGGTAATGTCTCACCTCGAAACCGTTTGTTTGTTCTCGAAGTGGTTTCCCCCCTAAGTGTTGCACATTGAAACAGGACTAAGAGTTTGTATCTCTGGTGCTCATAATCTTCAACCCCTGAAATCCGACCAAAAATACCAAGAGTGTGTTAGAGACTGGGCAAGCAGCTGACTTAGCTGAACCCGCCGTCCGAGACATGACACCCGAATTGATACCTAGGCTGCCACTTATGTTTCTGATCCAATATATTCTGTATTACTGCACCATTGTATCCAGTGTTGGAAACTGAAATGTCGTACACCCTTTGAATCAACTGCATTCTGTCTTTTTACAAACCCCTCCACCGTCACACCAAGCGCTCGTTCGGTTTCTTTTATTTATGCTTCTCTTCTTGCAGCTAATGAGAGCCTGGACACCTCATTAAACCTCAAGATTTCTTCAATATATTATCAGGCGTTTACATCGAGGACCAGGCTGCCTTCCATATATCCTCCTCCGGATTCGTGACCTCGGTATCACCAAACTTGACCATAAGACCCGCAATGGAATTGGTTTGTAAAATGTAACATTAAACTTCCTAAAGATTACTTGCTTTATGGTATAGGCATATTCAGAGTGGGCCCTCCTGTCCCTGTACCAAGTCAAGCAACGTCGAGAATCTAGCTACGTGATGATCGAAGGCACCCCCCAAATCGGCTATACTTATTCGTTCAATGCCATTGAGCAACCTTTTGAGACTTACACGTATTTTCGTGGGATATATAAGCTGGGCGAATACCCTCTCCTGGCCAGTTCACCGAAGCCTTGGGTATGATGAGTTTTGCTTCTCGGGGTGGCGGACTTTCACCGGATTTGATGTTTCCGAGGAGGTGCTACACTTATTTGTCGAGGCGCACAAGATCATAGAACGTATCGAAAAGAGTGTGGTGTCCGATCTTCAAAGTTTGGGCTACCTAAGCAAATTGGCCGCGTTCAGTATCCATATGGTACAGGGTACGGACCGAAGGAAAGACGAACTTCAATTTTCGTCAGGTATGACATAACAGCCAAAGACAACGGATTCGACTGTACGTCACTCATACTGTATACTCAGAACTCAAGGAATTAACAGTTTAATTTAGGGCACGATGATGAGGTCGAAATTAGGGTGATCATTAGTGATGCCCCTGGACTTGAGCTTCGGGATAGTAATACGGGGGAAACATGGCGTCCATGTCCTAGACCGGGGAAGTTACAGGCTGTTGGCACCATCGGTGATCGGTTTATAAGGGACAACCCAAATAGAAGCATTTGGTTATAACTAGGCCTTGTAGGAATCAAGTTAGTTTCACTCCCAGCCAATAAAACTCTGGCCAGGGAGGGGGAAGGTATCGGTATGCCCTCCTTATCTCTTGATTTTAGTACAGACATCACATAGCATTCACACTCAAATCTGGTTCATTGATTTGCTTGACATCTAAATTAGCAGGAATCCCCTTAGTTACACAGCATTAGAAAGCACCATGTGGAATATTTGACCGCCCTCTTTCAAACCAGTGACATTGAGCCTCGTCTCTCTTCTACCTGAAGATGCCGTATGCTCTAACTATTGTATAACACTAATAGCAAATTTATTAAGGACTAAGGTAGTCCTTCTCAAGTGAGAGGCTCGCTATGCAATTGTTGTATTCTAGACGCGGATCCACCGCCTTCGGCCTGCTCGTGATACCCTGAACCTATTGAATCGAGAACTCTCAGCGGGCGAATATCCAACGGCTCTGGTAGGCCACGATTGACGTTAACAATTTTCAGAGTCCTACTCTTTTTTCCAAGTCTCTTACAAGTCCCAACATGTTCTAGTCACTGTTCAGGCATCGATATCGGCTTACAGTTAGGCACAACCCTGAATCGCTGCTACCGTACACCTAAAACGGACTGGTTTTACTCTACCATGAATATAAAATCCGCATGTTACTTACACGTACCTCATTATTTCCAGACAAGTAGGTATCAATGGCAGACCTTAATTTTTGGAGTCTTGGTGGCTGCTTTTATGAGGTGGCAAGTCGGCTTCACCCCCCGCCAGCTCCAGTTTCCGACTTTGAACCTTTCGAAACAGAACCGAAGCCACTTTTCAAGCCGTAAAAGGTTGTTAATTGCAAGTATCGCCTGCGATCGACCTATGCTGCAGTTGTTCAGTGATTGTTTTGATATTTCCTATACCACCTCATAATTGGAGACCCAGCGGCGATATCGGAGATACAATTGAAGATCAGTATCTATATTTACCCCTCTCACTCGCTGCGAATGATCGCAACCTCGACTCTCCATCACCTTTCCGTGCGTCGTGTTAGCTATGGAATTACAAACGTCAAGCAGCAATGGCACATTATTCATCAATGGAGTGTTCTTCACCTCCGGTCCTCGGGGAGAAGACCCAGTATTCCACGACTATATGTTCATCAAAGATGGATTGATTGAAAGCATCGGCGCCAAATCCGACCAGAGCATTGACGACATCAGAAAGAAGAATCCCTCAATACGCGATCTGAAAGGGAAAATCGTCTTGCCCGGCTTCGTCGATGGACACATACATCTCCTCATCCTCGGACAATCCCTCCAAAAGGTCGACTTAACTGGATGCACGAACCTTGAAGAAATCCGTACGCGGATTAAGGACTATGCGCAGGCTCATCCGGATAAGGATAGGATCCTCTGTCGAGGATGGATGCACTCCATGACAAATTCCGAAGCTAAAGCCACCATGCTTGATGATCTCGATCCGCGGCCTGTGTATATCGACTCCAAGGATCTGCATTTCGTATGGTGCAACACCGCTGCGCTAAAAGAGCTTGGAGCGGACGAGTTGACGGCTCCCGCTGGCGGGACAATTGACCGTGACGATACTGGCAAAGCGACGGGACTATTGGGGGAAGCAGCGACCTTTGGGATCGTTTGGCCGCATTTGGCCAACCTCGCGACTATGGATGAGAAGCTGGGTGCTCTACGGGGTGCGATGAAGACTTACAACGAGGCGGGATATACCGGCATGGTGGATATGGCGATGGACGAGAATGGGTGGGAAGCGCTCCTTGCTTTAAGAGAGGCAGACGGGCCTCTGTCAGTCAGTATCTCGGCGTACTGGCTGATCAGGCCAGACAAAGACCCGCAAGACCAGGAAAGTCATGCCCCTCGAGTGGCTCAGGTCGAACGGGCGATTGCTCTAAACAAGAAGTACAATAGCACAACGTCTCCGGATCTTCGCATTGTCGGTATCAAGGTCATCTGTGACGGTATAGTCGATGCTTGCACAGCAGGACTACTAGAACCGTATTCCAGCAATGGACTCTCTACCGATCCAGTCTGGACTCCATCGATGCTCAGTCCGGTTATTGAGAAGGCCAATTCAGCTGGATTGCAGTGTGCCCTCCACGCGATCGGCGATGCTACGGTACGAATGGCAATTGACGCGATTGGAACTCACATCGAGCCAGAGAAGAGACCGAGAATTGAGCACTTGGAGTTAACATCTCCGGGAGATGCCGAACTCCTCCATAAGTACGGCATCACAGCATCCATTCAACCTGTCCACTCTGATCCATCCATTTGTCAAGCCTGGCCGAAACTACTTGGGCCGCATCGACTGGAGCGCGCGTTCGCATATCGAGAGATGCAAGATAAGGGTGCGACACTTGCTCTGGGGTCGGATTCCCCAACTGCCCCCCACGCTCCGTTGCATAACCTCTACGTTGCAACGACACGGAAATCAGCAAAGAATCCCGAGGGAAATTACCCGCCTATCAACCGCCAGGAAGCACTCGAGCTCAGTCAAGCCATCTCAGGGGCCACTAGAGGTGCTGCATATTCGTGCTTCGATGACTTGAGGACAGGGAGTCTCGAAGCTGGATTACGGGCGGACTTTGTCATTGTGGATATGGAACACAATCCAGAGAAGTTGTTGGCGGCGAAGGTTCAACAGACATGGTACGGTGGACGAAAGGTGTTCGATGACGGGACGTAAGAAACTGGAGCTTCGTCTAAACCAAACCCCCTTCAGATCCCCTACCTACCGCAGATTCCATTAGCTATCCACTAATCCAAGGGCCGCTTGATATTTTGGACCAATATCTTATCGTTTTAATCATTATCGCTAAGACACCAGGAATAATGCAGCATGAGGTGCCTTCTCTCGTCCAAAGATATGATTTTGCATCGAAGTTGGAACCTTTTACATATGTCAAGCCGGTCTAGAGTGTCGTGTCCTTTTCATCATCTCCTTACATGAAAGTCAGAAACTCGCTTTACTTCACTTGTATCTTCCGTCCTTTATGTATTCCAGTTGCTGAAGCACACAATCATGAATCGCCTCAACACGTAATCCATACTGAAGGCCTGGTCATATCGCATCTAATTGGTGAAGAGTAATCTCAATTGTATCCTGTCCCTCTCCACAGCTTCCATGAAGTCGCTCCTCAAAGTTTTATTTTACCCTCAACACATGTTGATATCTCATCAGCATTAAGCAAGAATAGGGTGGGAAGATGGAGGAATCTTGTAGGCAGTGGGTTCTGCTTGGCGTTGTATATGCTCTCTCCTCCGTATTAAGGATCTAACAGTCAACCAGTAGCAGAATGGGCTTTCAGGTGGTATCAAACCAATCATAGAACAAACATAGTTCATAATGGTTTCCAAGTGCGATCATCATGCGTACAGAACGTAAAAATCAAAACCATGGAATCCCAAATGCACTGCGGCGGTCTTGGTAGCCAGAAGATGAGGATAGGTCGAAAGCAAAACCGGTAGCGGGCAAATTCGGAAGGAGAGGAGACAGACATAATCCGGTGTAGTAGACAGCAAATCATGATACACTGGGCAGGTATGGTAGCCGAAGGGAAGGACTGGAATTCACTCGACACAGGACAAGCGAGAATAGAGGCAGCGAGATCAATATCAGATAGGACTGAATAGGTGATAAATAAGGGGGCGAATGAAATGCAATATATAAGTTAATCAAGCAGCTTGAATTATCAGCGGGAAATGGTAGAATGGCGTAGTGACAACACTTCAGCAGCAGCACATCTCTAAGGTGTGTCACCATACCGACAAGTACTAGCTGGAAAAATTGGAGTTCGCTCGAGGACGCTTCCACTACACCCAGAAACCTGGGTGGGGAGGTTGTTCAATGCCTGGGAGACTCCGTCACCTAGGGCGCACGAAGCTTTATAGTTTTGCTCTTTGGTTGGACGCTATGTTTTGGACAGGGGGTACTAAGGGGGTATTTGAGTGCAGGAGTGAGAGATGGGTTCGAGTCTGGCTAGTACCTTTTTTAACTTGTGTCCGTCAATGTTTTGAATTTCTTTAACAAAATATCGTACATGCCCTTCCAGGGCTAGTAGTTAGTAGTTCCCGCTGCAAATATGACTTCAAGCGGTACATTTAATCGAGAATATCTGCGTCCCATAGTGACGTTTGCCATGTGCGCCACCAAAGCAACAGATCGATATCATCCAAACGCCATCAATATCCCCCTCTCCTTCCCCTCCCACGAAACCCACCCCCAGGCGGTACCTCTCCCCTCCTCCAATCCCCACTCAAGAAACTCCCACCCCTCCCCTCGTTCCGAAACCCCCTCCCATGCCTAATCGGCCCACCACCAAACCCATTCTCCCGCCCCGGGCCCCCCGTCATCGGTCCCGCAAACCTCGGCGCCGATCCTGCTGCCACATCCCCATTCGGCAACGGCGGAAAGACCGCACAGTCGACATAATCCCCAATCACGAACCGCGCATCCTGCAACGTCTTCTCCGCATCGCCGTCGAGCTTCTCCAGCGCCTTCCGCGTCTCGTCTTCGGTGGTCGCGCCTTCAATTCCTTCGACCCCGGGGCCGCCCGCGCCGATGACCACGCTTCCGAGGTCTTTCGCGATGTAGCGTGGGGGGCCGGGGCCAGAGGAGCGGGTGTCGGGGAAGATGAGGCGGAAGGTGAGGCGGGTGCCGATGGCGGGGGAGGGGAGGAGGGAGGGGAGGGCAGCGGTGAGGAGGTGGGTTAGTTCGCGGAGGGAGCAGGTGGGCCAGGTGTAGATTTGGAGGTGGGGGGGGGGAGGTTGGGGGCTGTTTGGGGTGAATTCATCGAGTCTAGAGGAGTTAGTTGCGGGCTGGTCGGAGGGATATGGTGTAGAGTGTGAGGGGGGAGGTACCTGTGATATCCACCAGTTCTGTAGAATAGTTTAAGGAGGAAAGGTGTCGTTTTCTGGCGATCGATCTTGGCTGGTGGTGCTGCCATTGCGTATGTATCGCGCGTGCGGAGCACAGTACAGGTGCTCAGTTGAAGGAGGAGGAGCGCATTGGCTTTTAGGCCAGCATCAACTATGCAAACCTGAATGACCTTTGGTACAGTTAAGGACTGAAGAACTGATATACACTGATGCGACGAAGGTTTAATGGGTGCAACGCAGTGACATCAATGAAAGACGAGAGGTGAGGTTGTTCGGTTGATCTTCGGCAGAACTCTGCAGTGGAAAGATTTCGCGGGGGAGGAATCCACCCCCTTCAAACTCACACCATATCTCTCACTCCAACAACGTCAACAACATCAACAATGTCAACAACCATGTGGGTTTCACTTTGAACTCATAACATTTCACACACTACAACCTCCCACCAACAACTTGAGCAACCCATTCTATATCCAGCCCAGCGGCTGCATCCACGACCCCCCATCCATCGATCCCCATACCCCAACCATGGACTTCGCCTCCCTCCTCAAATCCCAAATCTCCGCCTCCAAATCCTCCTCCCAATCCCCCGCCACCGGCCCTAACCAAAAGAAATATCTCAAGCGCTCTGAGCTCGAAGCGCAACGCGAAGCCGCCTACCTCGCCGAGCAAGAAGCGCTCGCTGCGGCCCGCGAAACGAAGCGCGTGGAGAAGCGGAAATACGAGGAGGATGAAGCGGAGAAGGCGAGGATGAGGGAGGAGAAGCGGAGGAGGTTGGCAGAGGAGAGTCGTGTGGTGAGGGAAGAGGAGGAGAGAGAAAAGGAGAGAAAGAGGAGGAGAAGATTGGGGTTGCCGGAGGTAGTGGTGGAGGAGAAGAAGGAGGAGGGAGAGAAAGAGGGGGAGATGGATGAGGAGGAGCTGGTGAAAGGGTTGAGGGAGATGGGGGAGCCGGTGCGGTTGTTTGGGGAGGGGGATCGGGCGCGGCGACTGCGGTATAAGCGACTGACCGGGCAAAAAGTGGTGACGGTATCAACTGGCCCGATTCCAACGACATTGAAGCTGGTGCCAGAAGCGGAGATGAAAATCGGGGAAACGATGCCGACGGACCACGACGGGCGGCAGGTGGTATACAGCCAGCTGGCGAGCTACTTCACGATGGTGCTGAGCGAATGGGAGGCGGCGCTGGGGGCGCGCGAGGCGGAGGTTCAGAAGAGCTTTCAGGGGAAGGCGGCGTATTCGGCTATGGTGCGGGCGCGGGAGGACATGAAGCCATTGTTTAAGCGGATGGAGAAGAAGGAGTTGGATGATGGGATCTTGGAGCCGATTATGGAGATCGTGCGGTATATGCAGGCGCGGCGATATGTGGATGCGAATGACGCGTATCTGCGGCTGAGCATCGGCAAGGCGTAAGTGACAGACCTTTCTATTTCCTTCCTACCACCCCCCGTTCGTTGGACTTCGTAAACTAACTATACATTGCAGCGCCTGGCCCATCGGCGTCACCATGGTCGGCATCCACGAGCGTTCGGCCCGCGAGAAACTCCACGAGAGCGATAAAACGGCGCACATCATGAGCGACGAGATCACGAGAAAATTCCTGCAGAGCATCAAACGCTGCTTGACGTTTGCGCAGACGCGGTGGCCGCCAGACGATCAGCTACAGTTGATGGGCTGAGGATCGCGTATCGGTATCGGCGATCGGCAAAGGTCCTGCGTCCTGCGTCGGTTCATCTACGTCAGATTGTACTCGTGCTGGGTGGAGGTAGATAGCGGCCAAGGTAGTGACGAAATCGAAATCGTACTTCGGTCTCCATCCGTCCGAGATTCGCAAGCAATCACCCCATCTCCCATCTCCTACCTCCATCTCAAACACCGCCTCATATCCCTCCCTCCCTCCCTCTCCTCCACACCATTGCCCTCACCTCCCCACAACCATCGCACCCCACCAACGCCTACAAATCCACCGGTCCTTCTCCACCAACAGCTCGCTCCTCAACCTCACGGCGCACTCTTTCAGCCACCCGTTCCGCATGAGGGGGGTGGGTTGCGGGAGGTGGCGGGAGGTGGTGGCGGGAGTGGAGGTTCTTCGTCGACTTCGGGGGGCTTTGGAGGTGTGGTGGAATTTGAGGGGGGCTCTGGGGTGGTGATGTGGATTGCGCCTGGGAGAAACCGGGGCAAACCGGGCCGCGTGGTATTAGTTTTCGAGTGGATGGACCGCAGCGTCCAACGCCCACCCTACACCTTACTGTATCAACCTCCAACGGAAGTTGGTTGAGACGATGGTTATTACGTCATGGGGGGGTACAAAAGTCCATAGACGGATAGGTCCCCGACACGTGGCATAAGGCATTATTAGTACGCTACACATTATACTAAGCCGTAGCTCCGAATCCAGGAGATGTTTCATACAAACCGCTTCAATTAGCCAGGTAATTAAAGGATTACTACCGTAGAGCAAGATTAAGCCCTCGTGGAGTCGTAATAGAACATTCGACCATTCCTCAGACCTTCCCTGTTACCTACCTCTACCCTTCCCCGAACGAGATGCCCTTCGCAAACGTGTCGGACTTCCCCCAAATCCCTGGCCTTAGCCCGGCCAACTGCCCGATCTAAGAGTGACTTACGAAGCGGTTGACATATATGCGGAGCGTGAATATACTGGTTGAAGACCGCCGGATCGGTCGCTGCTGGGAATGGGCCATCGGATCTCGATAGAATCGAACGAACAGAACGATGACAAGGGAACGATCGACCAATCTTGGAGCATGACCTCTCTGGAACGCAGCTCCTTCATGATCTGAGACATCACATCGATACGCCATGCCTTCAGGTTCTTCGTGGTGTCTTCGCTTTCGACATAATGCGCTCGACGCCGTTGTCGATGAACCGCGTCGCACGTTGACCAGCTTCCGGATCTAGTCCCGATCGACTCCAGCCCCCTCGCCTAAGTAGGTACAGTACCTAGCTACACCTATCACTCTCATCAGCACCACATCCCCAGCAAGCGAACGATCGCGGGATTGTTGGGTGATGGATGGTAGTATGTTGTATGTTGACTTTGGTTGGTGGGATAGGAATAGGAGGAGAGGATATCAAGATGGTAGGAAATTAGGAATTATCGACGTGTGCATATGGGCTGGATGGATTGAGATTTGCATCACGGTGTGATTTTCGTGAAGATAAATCACCCAAGGAACATCTGTATCACCGTAATTGGACCCTGCGTCGTCCTTAAGGGTTTGATATCACTAGAGAGTTGCTGGTCATGATATGATGCTGGACTGATGTCATCTGTGACGTTGTTGGGATGGGACTCGCGGAGATGTTTAGGGATTTGGTGATAGCCGTTGATTTGATCTGGGGGATGGCACCAAGGTAATATTTATCCTCCTCTTTTCGGAGCATATGTCTCGCTAGTTTGGATGTGTTCGGTCATCAGTGATTTGGAGATGATTTGGCTGCTCTTAATGCTGGGGAGACGATGTTTGTAGACGGAATGGATTGGACCCTGCGACCACGAATCTTCCTCCCATCGGATTCCCGTCCCCCAAATCAAGCATCCGTATCGCATTCAGGGATTCAGATCCTCGGAAGATTGAAGAGACAACATCTGATGAATATTGACTCGGTATTCTAATCTGTATACGAGCCATCACGCCCAAACACCAGCAATACCCTGACCCGCAGTGCATCTCCGCCTCTTTTAGGCTTGAACCATCATCCATCAGCGCTTGTCCCCGTCCCTACCGTCCGCAGATTTCAAACAAGCATCACGAAACGGCGGAGACGCGCAAACTCAAGGGTCCACTTCAACGGCGCCAAGCACATGGTGAATCCTAGGCTTCGATGTGCGATACGGAATATGCGACGGACTTGGGTCCGGTAGTTGGCGATGTGCCCATGTCCCGTCCATTCCTCACAGCTTCATTATTCAGCCAAGGGGGGACCATTCAAACAGATGGTTTTCAGATGTTAGTGTCATGGTGCCCGGTTCTTCCACATGAAAATACGACAAATGGATTGTATCATTGGATGGGACAGAGGCAGGGGAGGAAGGCATTTCGCATGTGGTTGTAGGATTCTACCAATGGTAATGGGAAGAGGAGAACGCTTAAGTATCCATGGTCAGCCTGGACTGTACATAGTATGTAGATGAAATCTTCAATTTATCAATTGTGCATGGATTAATTACCTTAGGTAGCTAGATTAGTAGATTCCGAATTTACTTGTTGATAGGAATAGGCAGAGGCATACGGGAACAGGTGAGAGACACAGTTCCAAGGTTTCCGTATAGATCTCTGGAATTCGATTATTTTATGATTGTATCATTCTATCACCGCATTTGCCTCCCAGTGCCTATCACGACCCAAACCAACGTCATTAATTCCTGTCTCCCCACTGGCGTTGACAATCTAGCACCAGGTTGAAGAAAAAGCGGCCAAACGCAACACGAGGAAGCGGGAAACTTTCCGTTTTCTCCAACGCCAAACAATCCTCACCCTCTGCAACTCCACACTCTACAACACTACCTCATTTTTCACTCCGTCTCCGTTCCTCAACACTTAAATCCCTTCCGAATCCTGCAAATCGCTCTCTTTCACATGTCCTTCCTTCTTGTATGAATTGAGATTATCGACTTGGCAACAATTGGCTTTGCAGCCCTGCCACAGTCCCTAGACCCGCACACGACACACACTTATCAACCCTCCACCCCAGCATTGAGGAATATCAACCGCTCTACCACTTCCCATCTCTCCATTCCTTCCCCTCTCCCTCCTCCTTACATCTTCCACCGGTATATCCCCCCACCGCAACCATGTCCGGTCCCTCCATCTCCTTCCGCCTCCCCCCCCTCAGCCTCTTCACCTTCCCTCCACCCCCCGAACCACCCGCGCTCCCTGCCCCGTCCGCCAGCGGCACCCTCGCCGCCCCCTTCACCATTCCCCCGGCCCTCTTCAACTCCGTTCTCGACGTCAGATGGCCCATCACCATCGCTACCCTCTACGCCATCACTGCCGTGTCTCTCAACGGTGTCAACCGCCGCCGCGGCTTCAAGCCCTGGGCCATCAGCAAGACCCGTGCCTTCCACGCTTTCGTCATCCTGCACAATGTGCTGCTGGCCGTCTACTCCGCCCTGACCTTCGTCGCCATGCTACGCGCCCTGCGCCATTCGTGGCCGTCGCATCGCGAGTACGAGTTCCTGGGGAAGATGTGGCCGGGGCTACGGACGGAGAACGGGATTGCAGGCGCGGCGGACGCGTTGTGCAAGATCCACGGGCCGCGCGGGTTCGGGGATGCGGTCTACTACAACGTGACGGGCGGGATCTGGCAGTCGAAGAACGCGGCGGTCCAGTTGGCGCAGGATGTGGTGGCGCCGGGGGTGGTGTCGCCGGATTCGCGTGATGTCGGGCGGCTGTGGAATGAGGGGTTGGCGTTTTGGGGGTGGTGGTTCTATCTCAGCAAGTTCTATGAGGTGGTGGATACGGCGATCATTTTGGCGAAGGGGAAGCGGAGCAGCACGTTGCAGACGTATCATCATGCCGGGGCCATGTTCTGCATGTGGGCGGGCATTAGGTACATGGGGCCGCCGATTTGGATCTTTGCATTCATCAACTCCGGCATCCATGCGCTTATGGTCAGTTTCGGTGTTCAATCATAATGGCACATCTGCTAACAGTGTTCAGTACACTTACTACACCCTGTCTGCCCTGCGGATCCCCGTGAAGCAGGTCATCAAGCGTACCCTGACCACCTTGCAAATCACGCAGTTCCTGGTCGGATTCACCTTCGCCGCACTGCATCTCTTCGTCAAGTATACGGTCCCGGTCTCCACACCTATCCAAGTGGCCGTCAATGCCGCGTCGTCACTCTCGTCCGCTGCCACGGCCGCCCCCAGCTCTGTCTCCTCCGCCTTTTCGGCAGCGGCCTCGGCAGCGACGTCGGGGATCAAATGGCTCCCGTTCCTGCACGCCGGGATCCTCCGCGCGTTCGGCGAAGAAGGCCTCGCCAACAACGCGCTCCGATCGGGCGATGTCCTTCCCTCCATGCCTGAAGTGCCCGCGCATGAGGCGTCGCAGAAAATCTTGAACGCGCCGACGAAGCTGAAGGAGCGATTCCAGACGCAATACGAGACGGTGTACCAGGAAGTCGACTGCATCGACACGGCGGGACAGAGTTTTGCGGTGTGGTTGAACCTGATCTACCTGGCACCGCTGACGGTGCTGTTCGTGCGGTTCTTCATCCGAAGTTACAGCCGGCGCTATGCGGCCGCGAAGCAGCTGCACGAGAAGCAGAGTATCGGGAGTCATCGAAGGAGGTTATCAAGGTCCGTTGAAGAGGCGGCTGGAGCTGTCGATCGGGAACTGAACAGATTAGGTGAAAGCGCCGAGGAAGGCGTGGTGGAGGCGGCGGAGCGGGTGGCGCGGTCGGCGAGCCCCAGTGCGGTGCGGGAGCAGGGGAGACACGTGAAAAAGGAGGCGAAGCAGACCGGAGGTAAGGTGGTGGACGCGACGAAAGAGAAGGGAAGTCAAGTCGCCGAGAAGCTGCACGAAGGCGGCCAGCACGCCGCGGAGAAAGTCCAGGATGCCCTCCCCCACGTCACGCAAATCGCCCACGAAATCCTCACCGCCGCCAAAGGCAGTCTCACCGACGCTGTCGACTCCACTACCTCCACCGTCCAAGAAACCCTCACCCACACCCCCCACGACGACGACGCCCCCATCTCCCGCTCCTCCTACCTCGCCCCCGGCGACTCCGCCTATGGCACCTTCGGCGCGTCCGAGATCCGCGAAAGCAAACAATCCCCGCCTGCCCACATCTTCGTCTCCGACAACCCATCGTACGCGGAGGTCGCTAGCGAGAATCCGTCCACAAGCAACTTATCGTACGCGGAGGTCGTTAGCGAAAATCCTCCCGAGAGCAATGTAAGCAGGAGCGAATAAATACACAGTCGTTGTTTCGACATCGGTACCCGCTTGGCCCCTTTTCGATTAGGGACTGACAAGTGTAGGCACCGGAGAAGACGACAGCGGAGACGAAGTCAGCCACGAAGTCGGATGCAAAACCGGACGCAAAGTCGGCGCCGGCAGCGGCGCGGCGGTCCCACGCCTCCAACAGCCCGCACGCGAAGCGCTACATGAACCGTCGACAAAACAGCAACGCCAGCGGCATCTCGATCGGCACAGGCGCAAGCTTCGACGCGAGCTACGACGGAAACATGCGCGCCGTCGACGACCGGGCGAGTCGCGAGAAGAGCCGCACGCGGATCCCCAGCCCGACGAAGAAGCCGACGTTAGCGAAGGCGCGGCCGCGGACGCCGAGTCCGCGGAAGAGCGAGGAGACGGCGGTGTTGGAGCGGACGCCGAGTGTGAGTACGAAGTCAGTGTCGACGTCGGGGAGTGGGGGTGGGAGTCCGGAGAGCGGGAGGATAGGGAGGCGGAGGAGTTTGAAGGAGTGGATGAAGAAGGAGGTGAGGAGGGCGAGTGGCGGGGCCGGGGAGTAGGGTGCCTTCGTGGGGTTGGACGACGTTACGGATGATGCACTGCGCTTTACTTGACTTCCCTTGATGGTGGGTTTGAACATCGGACGAGCGGTATACCCATGCTATAGATCACGGGATATCGATCAGTGGAATGAATACACTGACTGCATCGCGACATTAGAAGTATTCTCAATGATGTAGAAATTCACGCATTCCTACAGTTCGGGTGGTTCGTCTTCCATGCTCTGAGCTGTACATATAGATTCGTCAAAACGCGCACTGTGACCAGGGACAATGATACCTTACCTCACGGTTTTGGTCTCTCGAGTCTCTCTTAGAAAATACATATTTGATGCACGGCATGGTAGCTCCTTGCGTTCTGGAGCCTCGAAAATATCTCTTAAGCCCTCCATTGCGGAGGAATCAACAAATCGGAGCAAAGTCCTGAATACGAGCATAATCGGGCCATCCTCGTATTCAAGCGCGATGCCGAGACCTCATTAACGCGCATCGCCACTTCATAAAAGGCCAATTGACCTCCTAATACTTCCCATAGAGTATTCTGTCCCTCCAAAGTCCAATATAATTTCCTAGCTCCATCCCCCACCACCACCATGCCCTCCCCCTTCCTCTACCTCACTCTCACCACCCTCCCCCTCGCCACCACCGCCCTCTACCTCCACCATCTCCACTCCTCCCTCACCAAAAATGTCCACTGCCACACCACCCCACACCTCCAATCCCCCTCCCTCTCCCTCCCCGCCTCCATCCCTCGCGACGGCTCCACCCACCTCATCATGCACGAGCGCGCCACCAAAGTCGTCCCCACCCCTGCCCTCCCACGCTACCCTGACCCGCGCGCCATCCTGACCACCTACCTCCGCCACAACATGGTCGCCTTCTCGCGATACCCGCCGGCGTGGATGCTGTATTTCGCGATCAGCGACGTCGGCGTGCGGAAGACCTTCAGCGCGCCGTACCTCACCTCGCTCAACTACGAGATCGGCGATCTGGTGAACGGCGTGTACCGCGTCATCACGCGCACGGACAGCAAAGTCGAGATGCTGTTCGATCCGCCGCGGAGTTATCGGGGGCCGGCGGTAACGGGATTGTTGGCGGTGGAGATCCGGGAGGAGGGGGAGCAGACGGTGTTTGTGAATGATACGGTGATGTGGAGGGAGAAGGGGGGGAAAGCGGTGGTGTTGGAGGGGAAGGTGGGGAGGTGGACGCATGAGATTATTGCGGCGGGGTTGGTAGAAGGGGGGACGAAGTGGTTGATGGAAGAGGGGACGAGGTGATGTATTGAAGAGGAGGGGACAGGTCGTGAAAGACGGATCCTCGGGATGTAGAAATGCGCATAGAATTGGCCACAGAGCATACCTAATTAACCATCTCCCCTCATTCATCCTTGTTACTTCGTCCCGCTCATTCCGCTTCAGAAAAGATATCCTCCAACCCCTCCCATTTCCCCGTCTCCCGCATCTTCCAATACTCCCCGTTAAACACCCAATACGTCTCCCCCGTCTCCTCCGACCGCCCCTTCCGAAACCACCGGGGGACGAACTCCTCCCCCGCCTCGTCCCGCTCCCGTCGCTTCGCCCGTTGCTTCTCCTCCAGCCGATTCTTCTCCGTCGCCGCGAAGTCGTACTCCCCATCCTCCATCGCCCGCTGGTCCGGTCGCAGCCGCGTGTCCGTCGGCGCGAGGTGCGGGCGCAGCGCGTCGGGGAGGGCGTTCAGCGTCACCACGAACGGCGTCAGGTTGAACGGGATGTCGGTGGGCCTCCCGTGGCATTGCCAGACCAGGAACGCCTGCGACGGGGAACGCGACGCCGCGCTCTCAAGGCGTCGCTCCACCTCGCCCACCGGCAGCGATGCGTCATCGTCGTTGCTCGATGCGACCTTGGCGTAGATCTTATCGTTCCAGCGGCCTGCGATCGTCCAGCGCGGTTTTCCGTCGGCGTCGAGCACCTTCCCGCCGACTTGATGGGCTGACGAGGCTTTCCAGCCGCGGGCCTTGAAGTCGAGGTTGCAGACTTCGCCGGTGGTCCAGTTGCGGACGTGCATGGGGCCGTAGTTGTCGACGTTGGGGTTACCAGTGATAATACCGATAACGGAGGAGGTGACTTTCTTCCAAGTGTAGAGTTCCGGGGGGGCGTTGCGGGGGCGGAGGCGGAGGAACCAGGTGCCGAGGGGGTTGACATCGAAGGATTTGCCGTAGAATTTGGACTTGACGGCGGATTCGCCCTGGTGGGTTGTGAGTTTCGTAGCAAGCGAATACAATAGTGGTGACTTACCCAATAATCCCATTTCGGTGACTCGGCGTATGCGGCGCCAATCGGAGGATGATGACTGACTTGCTCGATGAAGAACCGGTAGCCTTTATCCGGACGAGCATATTCAAAAGTCTCACCAAGGAGAGGATTGAAAGGCTTCGCGACACGCCCGATCGTGGAAGCGTACTCACTCGCAGCGAATGCAGCGACGTACACCATCCGTTCGGTCGGGTCGGCGCAATCGGCAGCAATATCCAACAAGTCGGTGTACTCCATATCCTCCGCCACGCGCTGAAGGAGAGAGGTCGGCTCGTTAAACGAGACCGGCAGTGTCATTTTCGTCATATCTTTTCCAATCATAGATTTGAGAATGCCCTGTATTCCAGAGGTCAGCTTGAATCTCCCAAGAAAGGTCCACACGTACCCAAAGCGATATCTTCGGCCGATCATCCGCATCCATCGCCAACCGCTCCCGAACCGGATCCTCATACCCCTTAAACGACGCCAACAGCTCCCCCGTCGTCCGCTCATACGACACCTCCGGCGTCTTCGGCAGCTCCATCTGTTTCTGCTGCGGGCTCATCGGCAGCTCCACCACCTGCATCTCCCCGGCGCCAATCGCGTCGAAGAACTCCTCCTCGTCGTCCGACTCGCTCTCCGACAACACCGTCATATCCGCCAATGTCGACTTCCGACGCGGTTCGGCCAGCATCGCTGCTTTCAACGCCGACCCATTCGCCTCCGTCTTCGGGATCTCCGTCGTATCGAAGAACTCGGTCGATCGGCGTTGAGGGCTGTGCGGGATACTATCCGCGACGGACAATCCCTCCAACGCATCGCGAAGCGCACGTTTGGTGCGCTTGCGCTTGTCTTCGGATACGCCGATCATGCTTTCGAGCGCTTCTTGCTCCTTTGCGACGCGCGTCATGCTTTCTTCCCACATGCGGCGCACGTTGCCTTCTTGTTCCAGACGGTACTGCCAGTAGGATTCGCGGTCTCTGCCGATGCGGAGGAGGTCCCCGATGAGGCTCTTGAGGTTCCCGACGGCGGCTTCGTAGGAAGCGAGGCCTTGGCCCACCACTGGATCGGAGAGCTGCGTCCAAGGGTTGTTATTTCGCTCGTTCTGGAGCGCGGTGGATACTTGGGCAAGCAAATCCAAATGAAGTTTGGCGGACTGTGCGGTTATGTTGAAGGCGTCCCGGTTATGGAGTTGCAGTTCGTTGCTGCTAGCATCGTCGCCATAGTCCTCGTCGTCGTCGTCCCGGTCGTCCTCGAGGCGGACGACGGGTAGACTCGACTTTCCATTCTCTCTTCCGGCCATGCTAGGCTCGTTCACTGAGCCAGTTGCATCTTCTTCTTCACCTGCGGTGCTTGTTCGACCTATAACCTGTTAGAGGTTGCAATGAGCGCCACACATTCAGCAAAACTCACTACTAGGGCCTGGAAGACCTAAATTGCTGGTGGACGGTCCTCTGGTGCCAGCTCGCGAGCTCTGCACACTGGCAATATCAATTTCCCTACTTGGTCGAGGCAACGGGTGCCTTATCGACTCTGGTTCCTTTAGACGCTTCGCCTCTTCTCGTGCCTCGTCCTTTGACCATTGGATCGCGTTATTCAGCGCCCAATACCACCGCTTGGCCTCCACCTGGTGGTTTGCTCGAAGGTGATACTTGACCGATGACTTGCCGTGGATTTCGAACCGCAGCTTGTCCTGCGGGTCCATATGCAGCTTTGCAATTCGCATGTTGATCGCGCCACGGCATGCGGAGCCGGTGTCATCTTGGTGCTTGTAGTAGCTCAGCACTCCATCTTCGAGGACAAACCATCTCAGCTTCCAGCCAGAAGTGTAATTCGTCCACTTCTTCAGATAGCCCTTCATCTCACGTGCTTCTTTGCTTCCTAGTACCGTCTCTGGTGACGGTCCACCAGGTCCTAGGCCAGCCGTCCCCCCAAGAATGGTCCTCTCTTGAATCCCTCGCTGTGCAGCAGCGGCAGCAGGAGACTTCTTGATGATGCTTTTCGTCCTGTCGTCGTTCGTGACACCCTGCGGTAGCTTGCCTTTCCGATCCCTTCGGAACGGATCAGCCCCGTTAAGCAACAGGATCTGTATCAGTTTGATATCCTTCTTCCGCGCCGCTTCATGGAGCAACGTCCCGCCCGTTTCCACCGTTGTCGGGTCCTTCGCTAGCTCCTCGCTATTGACATCTAGCGTGGCTTTGATCCTCGGCTCCGCCAACATCGCTTCGATCCCCTGATAATCACCCGCGGCTACCAACTCCTTCAGCCTCTTTGACGCGGCGTCGATGAACAACGATCGGAACAGCTGTAGTTGCTGGAAGATCTCCGGGCTGCGGGCGAGGTCAAGCGGAGCCTGCCCGCTGTGGTTCAGCATCGAATCGTTGACATCGCCCCGCTCGAGGAGCAGATTGACGACTGCAGCGCGGCCCAGCGTCGCGGCGATATGCAACGGCGTGTTTCCATCGTGGTCTCGCGCGTTCACGTCCAACTTGCTCTCGGTGTCGGGTCCGACGTAGTTCTGTAGTAGGAACTCGATGACTTGTACCTCCGCGCATTGTATCGCCAGATGAAGAATCGATGCCACCTCCACCTTCGCGCCGCCTTTGCTCTCGTCCTTCTCGGCGGCGGAATGTTCCTTGATCGCCTTCACAATCGCGTCCGTTTCCCCGCTTCTCAGCGCCTCGAAGACGCGGAAAAGCCGCACGGACTGCTCGATCGAGGCACCAGACGGCTGCGGGGATGTCTGAGGAGCGTGGGAAGACGGCGGTACGTTCGACATCGCGGGTGCTTGCTGGCGAGAGGTGTGTCGAGAGAGATCGCGGTGGTCGGGGGTGCCGGGTGAATTGACCGAGGTGTTGGAGGGAGTCGCGGAGAGAGATGAGTTCGTCTCCGAGTCGAGCTTCGTGACATCCTGCCTGCTGGAGACTCGCTGCAAGAGCGATTTCGCAATGGCGGATTTCGAGCGCTTATGGCCCTCCATTTGGTGACGTCTGGGGTCGGTATTAGGGTCCGTAGCGGGCACACGATTCTATTACGGCGTATACCCAAATGATAGATCTCACGGCCCAAGAATTGGACCGCTTGCGCCGCTCTGGGGGGTGACAAATAATTATATCGGGAAGAATGATGGAGAAAGTTGAATAACGGACGGTATTCAGTACATTACTTATCACCAGGTGAGGAGAGGAGGTGGAGAAAGTTCCTATTCCGTCATAGGTGTCGTGCAATTACAAGGACAGGGGATACACCAGGAATAGCATTATTAAAGGTGTTCCATCATGGTGGCCAGAGCAACAGCTGAGCTTAACGGCGGTGAGATATCGATAGGTTGGAAGGGTTAGGTAATATTGCATACGGCTACTACATTATTAATACGGAGTATGGTGCTTTTATCCTATCAGCCGCCCAATGGCTTTCGGTTGAATGGGCATACATATAACAATGGATCGTTGGACCTACATTACCGGTATATTCGCGTCCATGGCCCCTCCAAGGAAAACCGGTAAGATATGTGAGCGTCTCGCTTCATTTGGTCTATCTATAATACATGTAGTCCTAACATTCCATCAATGATTAAGGTCCGTATATCTGCCGCAGCTATCCGAAACCCCTCTAGCTCCCCTTGCTCCCATTCACAAGCAATATAACACTCCCCAACTGCCTCCTTAAGTCCTCCTTCTCCACATCATGCGTATCCTCCACCTCCCCCCAATTATCCGTCTGCCACTTCACCTCCACACTCGCCGCCTCCGCCGCCTCCTCGATCCCAAACCTCTCCCTTCCCGCCTTCCCTTTCGCCAGCCCCAGTTCCTGGCTCCACTCCGCCACCAGCCGCGCGGCGACCAGCAGGCTCTTACTCGCGAGGATCCCTCGCTCGAGACCCGCGAGCTCAAACGCAGGCAGTCCAGACACCCATCCGCGGATCACCTCCGTGGTTAGTGTCGGCTGGGGTATAGGGAGGATGGAGTCGGGCTCCAAGGTGGGTTTCAGCTCGATGCCAGGCCAGACCGTCGCAGTGAGATATCCGACGATCGGCTCCGCGATCTGTCGCTGCATACTCCGTAGTGAGCGGGGTTTTTCATCCGCGTTTTCTGGCTCGTGGATGCTGCGTTCGGGCGCCCAGCAGAGGAGCGTGTCGGTGCTGAGATAGCCCAGCGCCATTTTCACGATGTCGTTGCGGAGCTTCGGGAGGTTCTGCGCATCGGCCTCTTGTATGTCGACGGCGCGGGAGAAGAGCGATGTCAAGGGGATGTAGTGGTGCTTGAGCGCCTGCTGCGCGCTGACCAATTGATCCCATTCGAGCGCAATCGCAGTCGCGAGTTGTGGTTTCGAATGCGGGACGACGACGACGCGTGTCTTTGCGGTTCGGACCGGGCGGTGGTCCAGCATTACCTGTAGACCCTCTGGAAAATTTATCAGCCTCTGTAATCTTAAATAAAAACCTGAGTTTATCCATACCATTTGTCTCCTTCACTGACACCGTCTTCCAAAACCGCTTCTGCAGCGCCGTCCCCGGCTTCGCAGGGTTGACTCGCGCCTCCCGGCCCCTCTCCAACAACTCCGCCCGCTTCCTCTTCGCATCCAACCGTTCTTCAGCCGGGGTTCGGGTCGCCTGCGGTGCTTCGGGGGGTGGGACGGGCGCGACGAGGTGCGAGATGGGCGTGGCGGACCATCTGTCCGAGCTATGGAGACATCGCCATTGTTGGATTTGGGCGAGTCGCGAGAGACTTCCGCTTCGGTGGGTGATGGAGCGGACGGGATTCATTACGGAGGAATTGGGTGGATGAGGTGGGTGAGAGGATGGAGAATGGGGGATAAAGTTGAAGAAGTCCTGGAGTTCAGATCTTTTGACGGCCATCGGAGTTTAATATCTCAAGCTCCGACATCGAATATCGCTTGGACGATTTACATCCCAAACTCTCCCAACAATCAATTCAAAGCCATAATATTCAAGGCGGGTGAACCTATTAGCTGGTATCTATGAAACCCTTCTTCTGGACCTTTCAGAGAAGTATTAATTCGCATATTCCGCTCGTGCTGCACACACATTATCTACCCACCCTGCACCCGGACCAACACCTCGCTATATACCTTCCCTAGGTCCAGACCAGCCGCTTCAAGTTATATGTCATCTGTTCAAGCAATCCCGTGCTCTTCTTCGCCTCTGCAACAGAGATAATGTCGTCCTCCTCCACCGTGAGCGGCTCCCTCCGCCATGCTTCCTTTCCAGGCTCCGCTTCTGTCTCGGATGCGGGCTGGCGATGAGAGTCGACCGCCTGCTTCACATCCTGACATATGCGGTCGAGAATCTCCCGCTCATTCAGCGCGGTGGCGTCGCTATGTATGCTCTTCAAAGTCGAGACCGGCTGACCGGCTTTCAGTGCCCAGAACTTGGTCTCCTGAGACGTCGGCTGGTGCACAACCGTATCGTCCTCCCCTTCCTCAGGAGTCACCTCTCCTTCTTTCTGCTTGTTTCCCAGGCTCCTGGTATTCGTCCGCACCATTCGTGGCCCTTTGCTGACGTATCGGATGACGATTCCGATGTTTTTTGTCTCGTCTAAATGCTTGGGCGCCAACGTAGACGTGATGTACACTCCGCGGGTGATGTCAATGACGTCCTCCAGCTCGACGCGCTCGAATTCCCGCAGCTTCTCCGTGTTCCAGTCGAATCGACACAGGTACAGCGCGCTTCCCGTCAAAAGCAGCACGCATTCTTCGAACGGGAGCGACTTGAGAGTGGATGGCCTCCGTGGCGACGTCAGCGCGTAGCCAGCGATGAACTCCTCCCGCGCATCTTCGACGGCGATCTGGAGGCAGTTGTCGATGGCGCCTTGTCGCATTTTTTTCAAATCCACCGCGTAGTCTTGGGACATCATCTCGGCCTCGAAGTCCACGAAGACCTGGGCGGACGCGCGGCCGAGAAGGTAATCAATGACGGCCTGCGCGAGGTAGTCGTTGACGATGTTGTTGTAATACCGATTCAAGGTAAGCCGGAAGTCATTCAGAGCGCCGCTGATATTCCGCTTTCTTGTTCGCGTGTAGTCACCCTTGAGAGCGGCGGTGCCTGCATACTGTGCAGATATGGCGTCTCCGTTGTCGGCCCAAAGGGTGTTAAACCATGATGTGCTGGGATCAGTGTGAAGGTTGATCAAGACATTACATGTAGCGAGCTGTTTTTCCAGGACATCTCGACCACAGGCGGATTGCACGACGTTCGTGCGGTCGAGGCAGTCCATGCAGTTTGTTCGGAGGACGCCTGACTGTCGTTGTATGAGGCGGTCCCCTTCTTGGATGGACCAGGCTGTGGATTCCAGGAACGGAGAAATGCTGTCGAGCAAGACCGAGACGTTCTCGAACTTCATCCCTCGACAGGCATGATGGAAGTCAAACCATAGAAAACCCAGCTTTCCCTCTCCTAGCACTCCACTATCGATGACCTCGTTCGCGTAATCTTCAAACTCCTGCCCAATCTTTCGCTCCGTCGCCTTCTTATCCACCAACGAAACCGCCTGAATCCTACCGTACCGCTCAATCAACGACGAGAAATGCAGCCGGAACGCCGCGCGGTTCGTCTCCGGCGACCCGAAGAAGGCGGGGATCGGCTTGAAGCTGTACGGTGTTTGCGAGAAGAAGAGCGGGATGCTTCCGCGGCACTGGACGAAGGAATGGATCTTCGTGTCGTGGTCGTCCCAGTCGCAGGAGGAGAAGATCTGCTCGGTCTCGACGCTGTTTGCGGTGTTTCCGTCCTCGTCGACGCCGCGGCGCAGATATCGCAGGCCGGATCGTTTGACGGATCGACGGGAGACTAAGGTTAAGAGATACTGCTTACGGCTTGGCTGGGGGTCGCCTGGAGATTCGGCGCTCTCTATTGTCCCTTCATCTTCCCCTTCCGGTTTGGATGCACTGACAATCGCCCCCTCCTTGCTGGTCGGCGATACTTCCACCTCGAACTCGCGCTGCCCAACGAATCCTTGTAGAAGAGGGAGGACGAAGCTATGCTGTCCGGCTTCCATAAAAGGATCCGTAATATGACGGTTCCAGAAATACTGCCTGAGTTAGATCCAGTGCATGATAAAGATGACGAGCACTTACCAATGAATTGAATCTTCGACTTAACGGCACCGAATCCGGTTCTGTATCTTGCTCCGTAACCGTTCTTGACAAGTCGTAGTCATACGAGAAGTAGAAACTCCTCGACGTGAACAGCAATTTCGCAACCTTCAAAACCTTTGGCAGCAACGGCTCGTCTATGTCTTCGTCCCCCGTCACCGCCTCGGGAGTCTCGGGTCGATTTACCTCCTCCGCAGCCGTCTCGTCCAGCGGTGTCTCCAAGCCCCGCTCACCAGCTTCATCCCTCGCCTCCCTCTTCCTCAACTCCTCCAACTCCATCTCGTCCCTTGTCTCCGGCGCAACCTCCGGCTCCACCCGCCACCTCCTCGAAAACCACCGCTCCGCAAACCGCCCATACATCCCCCTCCGCCCAAACACATCCTCCACCACCTCACTCGCACCCCCTTTCCCCTCCCGCAGCCCCTCCCGCTCCGGCGTCGGCATCGACTCCTCGCTCAGAATCGTCTCCGTCTCCGACGCCGTATCTTCTCCATCCTCATCTGTACCTGTATGCTGCTGCGTCGCGCGGATGTGTGCGATCGCTGTTTCTGCGTCGTGTTGGGAGGAGAGGGGGATCACGGCGACGTCGGTGAGGGTGAAGATGGGGGTTCCGTGGATTTGGGCGACTTGGTCGCGGGCGGAGATCAGGACGAGGAAGGAAGAGCTGGCGAACTTGAGCAGGCCTGGGGTACAGAGTCAGCGTATTCAATCTTTTTGGGGGGATTTGTCCCGCTTGACGTACCAACCACCCCATGCGCTTCAAACGACGACGACAGCTTCGCCTCCTCGCGCCGCTCATGCTGTAGCGGCTGGATCACATTCGTCCGGTAACCGACAGTGATGGCAGGCTCGGTGGCGGGCTTCTGGTTCCTCGGCGGGATGGGTTGGAGGACCAGGCCGTCGATGGCGGCGAGGACCAGCATCCGGCGCACTATGCCCGGCATTTTGGCGATGTAATGGCGTCCGGGGCCATTGCGCGTGGAATGCCGGAGTTGGGATGGGAGAGATGCGGTGGGAGGTGGAGGGTGGGTGAGGGACATGGATCACCCCACATACGTCACATAATAGAGAGAGAGGCATGGGCGTTTGGCGAGAGTGGAACAACGTCGGAGAAAATTATACTCACGGCAGGTATTGCTACGGGATCATATATGAAAGTGGTAGTGCCACCATAAGCCTTATAATTCAAGTTATTATACAGAGATCGTGGGAATCATAGATTTTATCCAAATCACGACGGGACGGCCTCTCCAACCACGCCGGAGAACCTAGATGCTTTTTCCACCATCAATCACCAGCGAGTCACCCGTGACGAACTTGCTATCATCGCTCGCGAAGAACAAAGCCCCTTTCGCGATGTCCAAAGGATCGGTAAGCCTCCCCATCGGCACCTGCCCTGTGAACTTCTCCCGATTCTCCGGCGTGTCGGGGACGCCGACGAAGCTCTCGAAGAGGCCGGTCCCGGAGAGCAGGGGGCGGATATCGTTCACACGAATTTGATCAGCGCCAAACTCAGACGCAAGACCGTTGGTAGCCTAGATAGAGATATCAGCGGGGGTTTCGGGTAGGTGTGAGGAAGGGAACGACGTACGTTGGAGACGGCGCCTTTCGTGGCGTTGTAGTAGACAAGACCGGGACGTGGGCGGGCGGCACCAATGCTGGAGATGTTGATGATGCTTCCGCCGCGGCCTTGTTTCTTGAATTGTGGGACGACGGTTTTGACGGACCAGAAGATGCTCTTTACGTTAACCTTGAAGACGAGGTCGAATTCCGCTTCGGTGACGTCTAGCGTGGGCTGGTCTCCTGTCAGTAACAAGGAGATATTGTGGGCGTGTTTAACGATGTACCTTGTTCCTATAGCTTGTCCCGGCATTGTTGACCAGAATATCAATTCCCCCCCAATTGTCTAGGCAAGCCTTCACAGCTCTGGTCCACGCCTCTTCCTTCGTGACGTCCATGTGGCAGACCTGGACCTGCTTAGATTCTGCATACGGCTTGGCAACGGTATGTGCCAGCTCTTCGTTCAAATCGCAAAGGAGGACATTGCAGCCTTCTTGGGCGAACAATGTTGTGATGGCGGCTCCGAATCCGCTTGCGCCTCTGTCAACCGGTTAGAAACAAGTCCGGCATATTCGAAAGATCTCAGGAATCCAAACCCTGTGACAATCGCGACCTTCCCGGCCAATCTTCCGTTCCCAGACATTGTGGTGGCGGCTATAAAATTCGGATACAAGTACGTATGGATTTAAGCTCCAGGGATTCAATACACACAGCTGCAGGCGCTTTACGAGAAACGAATAAGGTATCTTCGAAGACAACAGCTTTCTGACTCCGAAAATCGGAAGAAAAGGCAGAAAATCCCCATCCCCATCCTGTGACTTGATTTGCGGGGTTTGCGGAGAGACTAGCAGTGAGAACCGACCAAGTGGGGCAGCTTGGAGGCAAGAGCAAGGAAATCGACAGGATTGTAGAAGTAGAAAGAACTGAAGGGGTCCATTGGGCAGAATCAATTCAATCAGATCGATGTATCGGAATCACTCAACGCCTCCCAGATTCGATCGCGATGAAGCCGACGATGGTGTCGCTGCCAGCAACGACTGCACCGATCGCGTTGGACACTTTACGGCTGGCGGACGTACACCAGGAGAAGCCTCAGCGTAGAGAGCGTACACCTCAATAAAGCCACATGATCATCTTCGAGCACTTTATAGAGTTGTCAGACAGCAGACTTGTCCCATAATAGTCAATCCTCAATATGGGTGGGGGTGGAAGTAAAGACAGAACACGCGACAAAATTCCATCGAACGCGTCAACGCCAACTGGACATGAGTCGGTTGGCGGAAGTAGCGGGGAGAAGCATGATTCATGAATGACTGCTGACCTCACCGCTAAATCCTCCAGTGTCCATATTGCAGCCTGTATTACAATGTACAGGTACAGCGGGGGACTGGATTCGTGAATGGGTTAGATGAGAATAGATCTTTGGGAGAGGCATATAATTCGTGACCTACAGCAAGCACTATCCGGTATCCCCGCCTACTCGTGGCTCGCGTATAAGATGGACTCCGCAACCCCGAGCGGAGATGACGACGATTCATCACGCCGCGAAACGATCCGGTTAACCAACACTCCGGACCTGATCTTAGCCATCAGCCATGAAGAGATCTCCGAAGACGTCTTCCATTTCGAAGTCGACTCCAAGAAGCTTCGATCCAATTCCCCGTACTTTGAGAATCTCCTGCATCCGTCCAAGTTCAGCGAAGGACGCCGTTTGGCACACCATGGACGAGATGGCAGCGAGGGCGATGCGCTCCCGGTCATTGAGATTCATCATATTGGGAACGTCGAATTATCCAACCCCGCCAACCTTCCGCTACTCATCAAGGACTTCCTCTCCGTCATTCACGACGTTTCCCTAGACCAGTGGGCGTCCATGCCGCTCACCAATATGGCCAATCTGCTGGTCGTGGCCGACATGTTTGACGCTCTTCCTCCATTCCAAAGAAAGTCCCCGATCGGCCGAGTGCTCGATCGCGTGGTGACCAAGGCGCTTTCGAAAAACATCGCGCGGGCGACGGAATCGACGATACGCAAGATATTATTCGTGGGGCTCCTGGGCCAGCAGAGCCGATGCGTCATGGTGGCGAGTAAATGGTTGATTACCAGAGGTTCGGAATGTTGGAATGACGAGAACGAGGTCGTTGACGAGAATCGCGGACCGTGGTGGAGGCTTCCGGGGAGGATGGAAGGTAAGGAAACCCATTCGGAAGTAGGAATATGAAACCTCAAACTAACCATGCTCGTCGTACAGAAGAACTCATGTTCCGGAGGCAGATGGTCGCGGAGACGTTGGATTCCATCCCGGTCCATTTCATAAAACTCTATTCCTCCGGCGACCGACAATGCCGGCTCGGATACGATTCCTCGGCGCAGTGCGACAGCTATCAACTTGGCGAGATGGTCCGCTTCTTCGAACGCAGTCGCCTCGTCTCCATCACCGGCAGTCTGACGCCGACCCTCCCTTCAAAAGACTATCCCGTCAGCCGAGATATGAACATCGTCCTCGAAAACCTAAGGAAAGCACCCGAATACCAGATCAACCAGCACCATTCCCATTGCGGGCTGCGCACCCGTCTGTTGCCCCTCATCACCCGGATCCTGAGCCATGCCATTTCTATAGAATCTACGGGGGCGTCCTGTGGGATTTGTCTCGGTTGCTGGCTCACTAAGAGAGACGCATACGCCTGGACGGAGGCAAAACGTCCTGTTTCTTGGATTCCCTCGGGCGGCACAATGTCCTCGAGTAGAAAGTCATGCCTCGAGATAGATGAGCTGTTGCGCGACATGTTTTTGGCTGTGGACCGCGTCTGGACGGCGACCGAGTTGCCGAGTTCCAGTAATGGGCACAGTGCACTGCCATAGCCAGCTCAAGCCGACTTGGCCTCCAGATGTCATAGACCTCTTTAATAGAACAACCAACGATGTCCATCCAAATCGGTCGATTCCTGGGCGGTGGTCCAGGACTAGGCAATCAGGCTGGCTCGAAGCGTCCGGATAGACGAGGCTCACGTCACCGCCATCTTCCGCCGACTGTGGAAAGTGTCTTCGACAATGCCCGAATCATCCAGGTCATCCTCCTCCTCGACCAGAGACATGGTGTTGGTCTGTCCTGGAGTTGGAACCCGTCCACTCAAGATCTCAAACAGCGAGTCTTCCACCTCATCGCACTCCGGCGTCGCCGGACGCGGATCCTGTGCCTCAGCCGGAAAGTCCTCCTTCCCCTCCGGCCACACGAGCAGCGAATTCTGCGAGTCACCAACAAAGATCCCGGGGATCTTATCGGACCACTTCGGGAGCCATCGTGCATCCAGCTTCGATGGGCCCGACGACTTGGTGGCGAAGGCGCCTTTCGGCAGGGTGATGATCTGCGGTGGTGAAGCCCCGTCGTCGAGCGTCTCCCAGATATGCAGGACGGGCTCAGAATCCGCGGGGTTGCAGATGATCAAGAGCAGCCCGGCGCATGCGGGGTGCCATTGGATGCTCTTGATGCTGGAGTATTGGAGAAGCACAGCTTTCGGTGCCATCTTGGTGAGATCCCAGAGCCAGACCGTCGTGGGATGCGCGTCGTCTCTCGTGGCCAGCATGGAGCCGTCGGGACTGAATGCCATGATCGAGATCCCTAGCTTTGGTGGGAATTCCGTCGCTGAGCTCGGGATGGATGGCGGGGAGATCGGCTGCGCTGCGGGTGTGTAGGTCCTGCTTGTAGCGCTTACCTGCTCCTGCCACACTGCACCGGAAACCAATTGGATAGATGCGGTATGGTCCAGATAGACAATCGGAGAGAAAGTTCGCGTGCTGAGGAGCGTAACCCGCTTATCGAAGCTCCCGATGGCCAAATAATCCCCGCGCGGGCTCCACTCCACGCTCTTGATCCCCAACCCGAGACTCCCATCGCCGCCGTCCCCAGCATACGTCCGATAGAGGTTCCCGTCCAGCGTATAGATATACACCTTAAACCCCGCGCTCGCCGCATCCCACACAACCCACCACCGCCCATCCAGACTCCACTTCACCCCCTGCGCATCCACCGTCGGCACCACCACCGTCCTCAACACCACCCACGATCCCCCCGCATGCATCGTCACCACGTCCTGCGGCCCGGGCCTCGACAACAATGCACACACTCCGCCCTTCCGAAACCCCCACCCCCGCGTCACGAACTTCGGGTCCCGGATCTCCACGCGCCGCCCACTGCTCAGATCCCACACCACCATCCGCGACCCGAAATCCGAGACTACGATGACCGCGTCCGGCCCGTTCGTGAACTCCGCGTGCAAGATCTTCCCCATACCGCCATTACCGTTGTGGATGGTGGCGGACCAGCGGGGGTGGTGGAGGTCCCAAACGCGGACTGAGGAGTCGGAGGAGATGAGGAGGCGGGTGGAGGAGGTGGAGGAGGTGGTTAGGGGGGCCCATTGGGGGGAGCGGGGGGAGGAGTCAGTTTGGATTGGGATGGTGCGGAGGATGGTGGAGGAGGTGACGGAGCGGAGTTGGAGGCGGGTGGGGGTGACGGTAGCAATGTGGAGACCGTCGGGGGAGAGGGAGGAGTGGTAGGTTGCTGGGGGGTTAGTGGTTGGGACTGGATATAGGGATTGGAGATACTTACATTTTATCAATGGGGAGCTATGGAGTCCCATGGTTGTTGAAAGGACGATGTCGAGTTATTGGAGCATCTCGCGATCCTTCTGTGCGGTTGAAAGTTTTGACGATGGGGTGTAAACAAACCGAACACAAAGTCGTCCAGTTGCTAAGGAACATTTCGGCAAGCCTCCGCCACAAGGCAGTAAGGCATGAAGGCAGCAATATGTTATGGCACCAAGGCATTCAAATGTGGGGGTTTGTGGTCCGTGTGTCCGGTAACCAGGCGGTGATCAGAGTCGGCGGTCAGGCGGTGGCGCGGTGCCGCGGTGGCGGTCCGCGGTCGGGACTAATCTTCCCATGAGCAAGTTCTCGGCGCGAACTTCCTCCGACTTCAGCTTCAACTACAGCTTCAACGACAGAGCTATTCGACTTTGTATGAGCAAGTTGCAGCCAAGTCGGTGAAATTTTAACATGCTGCTTGGTAATAGCTTGCAGAGTCGTTTGGTAGAGCTAGACAAAAATGGTAGGATTATCTCTTGCTTGAGTTGCTTAAGACATGTATAAAAAGGAGGTCAACGTTCGATGCAGTCAGTCAGATTCTTTAGAACCAGTTTCACCTTCCAGTCTTTTCGTATATCTATCCCCCGTGCTTTCGAAATCTTGAAGTAAGCATCAAATTCTTTCTACCACAGTCACGTTCAGCATCAAACGAGATGGTTCACGTGGCCCTTGCTGGAGCGACGCGCAATTTCGGCCTCACACTCGTGAAGACCATCGTCGAGACTGGAAAGCATGAAGTCACCGTCATCTCCCGGACACCACAGCCAGAGATTTCCGCACTGGGCGTCCACGTCCACGCAGTCAACTACGACGACCATGAAGCTCTCGTGAAGGCTCTGACCGGTGTCCATACCGTTATCAGGTGTGCTCCATCGCCCCACCGCACCTCTACGTACCTTGCTAATACTCGTTATCCTCAGCACCATCGCCGCCTCCGGCGACGTCTTCCGCACCTCCCAACTCGCCCTCCTCGCCGCCGCCCAAGCCGCCCACGTTACCCGCTTCGCCCCCTCGGAGTTCGCCATCTCCCAATACGAAGGCTTCGACCTCTACGCGCCGAAGATCCCCGTCTGGGATGCTGTGAAAGCCTCCGGGCTGGAGTATACGCGGTTCACGTGCGGGATTTTCATGAACGCCTTCGCGACGGGGACTCCGAAGGGGGAGGAAGTCGCGCTGGCGGGCTTGCGGGCGTGGAATTTCGTGGTGAATGTGCGGGCGGGGACAGCGGATATGCCGGGGCGGGGGGAGGAAAGGGTGACGTTTACGGAGATTGGAGATGTGTGTCGGTTTGTGGCGGGGGCGTTGGAGTTGGAGGGGTGGGAGGAGGAAATGGGGATGGTGGGGGAGACGACGACGTGGGGGGAGGTGGTGGGGAAGATTGAGAAGGTGACGGGGCGGAAGGTGTTGGTGAAGAGGAATTCGATTGGGGAGATGACGAAATTGGCGGAGGAGCCGGCGGTGAGGTTCTATAATCAGGTGCGCATTGGGATTGCCGAGGGGAAGTTCGAGGTGGAGCCAACGCTTAATAGGCTGGTTGACAGTGTTAGCCCGGTGTCGATTGAAGAATTTCTTGAGAAATGGTGGAGTGGAGTTGAATTGGGAGAGGCGAAATGGGGGGAAGACAAGATATTCGCCTTGGTGTAGACGAAGGAGCCGTCCCAGCCAAGCTCGGAATTGCCTAAGTCCTCTGTGGAAAAGTCATTCCTCGAATGGGTTCGACATTTTGATACACTTCCTCTTGACATTTTCAATCCTGTTACGTTCCACGTTCTCTATTTCCTCCAAGTTAACAAATAGCCATACCCTAGCCAAATGTCCACCCATTTCTACACAACACATTTCTTAGCTGCATACCTATCCTGTCTCACACATTTCGTCACTCTACAATTCTTCTCCTCATCCTCCACCTACCTCGGCTCCTCCGACCTCCACTCCACGGTTCCAAACCCTCCAGGATCGTCGAGAGGGAGTGCAGGCTCGGCAACTGGCACGACTCTCCGATGGGCCAGATTTCGCAACCCTAGGCCGCTTCGGCAACTGAGAATGTCATGCAGGGCTACCTGCATACGGTTCGCATGAGGGAGATTCTACAATTGGCGATCGTCGTTCCCGGATTCAAAAGTGGTTCGGCGAGCTTCTTGCTCTTCATTCTGGTCGGCTTGGGCGCCAAGAGGATGGCGATGCGGAGGCCGAGGTTTGTTGGGGAGGTAGGTTTCACTTGCCGGTATGCTTTTGAAGGAGTTGTGAGCTTCTATCTTAGCCAAGGGAACTTGGATGGCTAACTGCGAGTTGCTCGGTAGTTGCATGGTTATAGGGGACACGTTGCGGTATTACACAGGCACATTGTAGTGGGCGTACTGGTGGACAGTTCTCACAGCCCAAGTAACAGTCGAAACAGCTCTTGCTATACAATTTTCGTTCCCATCTCACCTACCTTCAGTCCCACTGACTCCTTCTCCACCACCCCAGGGCCCTCTCCTACGCAACCCCCTGGCTTGCCGTGAACGCCCTCAAGATATAGCACGCCGCTGCACGGGTATAGAACCCATCCGCGCTATACGCAAGATGCGCCGACCCGCCGCTCGCACGATGCCCTTTCTCAGCTGGTTCCGGCTGGCTGCAATCCGGCGCCGCCCTCGCCTCCAGATCCGACGTCGACCGCAGATCCAGCACCCCGTCGACGTACTCCGGATCACTCTGGAACAGGTCGACCAGCGCGTTGCGGCGCGTGTTGCAGCGGCCGGACGAACCGGTGCCGGAGGCGGAGCAGATCTGCGTACGTGTTAGCCACTGGAGAGGGTGCCTTGCGATAGTCGCTTGGATGAAGGGGGAGCAGGGGGAGCAGGGGGAGCGCGGATACGTACCGAGTCGCCCTCGTTGCAGTAGGACTTGCACTTCCCCTTCACGGACGTCGGGCAATTCGGGCTGCCGACCATCGTGATCGCGATGACGCGCTGCTGCACGGCGGCGGGGATCTGCGGGATCGCGCGGACGAGCACGACGCCCCCCTGCGAATGGCCGCCGAGAGCGAATTTCTGCTCCGGGCAGCGTTCCGCCTGCGTCGTCAATTGGGAGACCAGGTCCGCGATGCCCTTGTTCTCGGAGCTGCAGCCGCTGAAGCTAGCGGGGTAGTGCACGGGGTAGCCGGTAGCGTCGGGGATCAGGGAGGTGACGTTGGTGTAGATGGAGTAGCCGGCGGCGCCGTAACCTTTGGACCAGTAGCGGGCGGCGGCGGCTTCGAATTGGGCGGCGTTGGCGTTGTCAACGCCGGTGGGGGGCTCGGTGGTTGCGCGGGCTGGGAGGGTGTCAGTGGGATGGAGAGGGGGGTGGGGAGGGAGGATAGATACCCCAAACGAAGTGGAGAGGTGAGCAACCTCCCTGGGCGTAGGCTGCAGGGAGCATTGCGGCAAGAAGAGCAAGAGAGGACAACATTCTGAGAATTGGATATCAATCGTGGTCGTTCACCTTCAAGTGGCCATGAAAGTCGAACGTCCACTCAGACGCAACTCTCCGACTTCACCCTCCATCTTTATATGTTGCTAGTTGCAAATTTTCTCCTCGAAATAGCGTTGCTATACATGATATCACCCCAATTAGGCGGATATTCCTTGGGTCAATATCCCATCCATGGCATTGCGGGGTGCGTGCATCCAACTCTCTCAATCAGATGAACGTGTCGTCAAATCCACCAACGTGGAATTATATCTTTTATCATCTCCACATTGGGTTCGCTCCCAGGTTCGCTCTTTGAAACAGGGCAGGGTTGATTATCCAATCAGGTGCGCGTTTCAAGGCCCTTTACGAACGATCAATGTCGGATATATCCATGCCCTTAGGGTTTAGGATCTCGTTTAAGATCGGATATGTCGAGCATGCCTCGAAATGCATCGCGGTTCTCCACCTCGGTGGTTATCGTTGTCTGCTTTTGGTGTGGGGTCGAGGTCTACCAAGGAGAGGAAAGATGAGAGACATTCTAGATCAATATCAGGACATTGTGGTATCTGTATCAGATTCTCCGGCAATATCAGCAGAACTTAATCATTGAGTCGCACGATACTGATGTAGTACCACCCCAACACCGCCACATTGCCTGCATTATTGCCGTGCATCATGGTACGTTTTGTGGCTGGGACTTTAATCAGACAACTTGACAAAATGTTCCAGAATCGGAATATGGATATCCGGTGTTCAATCTTGATGAAAAACACTTATCCTCAGTTTCATATGGATAGTTGCTTCAAGTTTCCCAACGCTCCAATCAGTGTCACAGTCTCGGACTAGCAAAATCCCCCATTGGATTTCGAACTTCGCGTCCATTACGGAATACGAAAACACAAATGCTTCTCTAGCAAAGAGTGGTCGCTAACAAGTAACAAATGATGATTTGGTCAGATGCTTTTATTTTATCATCCGTTCCGTGATCTGGCAGCCAAGGCCACCACTATTTCCAATAACCACCGCATCTGCCGTGCTCACAAGCACGGTCAGGCCTAAGAAGCGAGAAGCTTAAGGAAATGTTGGACAACCGCCCCAAGGACAAACAGTAAGCCCTTAACAGCAACGCAGTTAGTCAAGACTCAAGACACGATCCTAGTAGACCAGCAGGTAACGATGCAGGATCTATACAGGATCTATACAGAATTATTCCGATTCACCAGAAGCTGTCGTTATCATCTAGACTTGTCGCAAGGGACGCACCACCCATTTCGGGCAGCCCCAACCACCTGTTTTGGGCACCCCGTACCACCACTTTTGGGCACTCTTTGTCGCCTATACGGCCCTCGACCACTTCTGCCCCGCCGGAACGAGTGGCTAACCTAAAATGGGGGATAGGGGTTGCCTAAAGCGGGTGGTCGTAGGTGTCCAAAATGGGTGGTCGGGTGCCGAAGACGGGTGGTAGGAAAGCCCAAGATGGGTGGAGAGGTGCCCGCGCCTTACGGACTCATCAAAAGGCACGGGGGGGACAAATCTCACCAGCCTTCAACCAATCAGAGCGCATCTTTTGGCTCAAAATCACGTGGGGGGGTGGATTGAGGTCACGTGGGGGGGTGGACCGATGCGCACCCTGATATTGTACGTGTCACGTGCAGAGGGGCTCGACGAACCCCATCGAAACTCAAGATTGCTTCATCACCATTGATATTCCCCACATGTGCCACGCAGAGAGGCCTGACGGGCATAGGAATAAACAATCATTCAATCATTATTGATATTACTAGTATCTAGTGATTTATCCTACACCATATTTACTTAAATTTTCTGATGCCTCCTATCCGTCAGACACGTCGAGTCGCGCAGAGACATAATTTATCGATTACTCAGCTAGCCACCATCGCTGTATGCCGCCACTTTGGCCAGACTTTCCCCCAGATATCGACCGAGCTCCGCATCCCAACTACGAGCGTATCTAGCGCTTATCAACGTGTGTATGGAAGAGCCAAAGACTTTGCGTGCTTGCGCGTTGGCGGAGGGGAAAATTTACCTCTAAATTGGCAGCCATCGCTTCTCGATTTCCAGCGAAGTCTCGATGCCTGCGCACAAGAAGAGGAGCATCGTGGGCGCCCGGCCACGGCAGGCATTGTCAAAGACGCGTTACGCGATACAGCGACACGGGACGAACAGGCACAAGATAAGCCTTGGACTCAAGTCGCGCGCGAAGTAAGCGAGAACCTTGGTATACCAGTGCCAAAAACTACAGCATATAGAATCCTTAAAGATGAGTTTATTCTCCGTCGACGCCGGCCTCCACGGAAGCTTGAGCTTACCCCCTGGCACAAAAACGACAGGAAAAGGCTTGCCAGTTGGGCGCTACCAAAGCTCGAAAATGAAGATATTTTTATCTTCACAGACGAGATGCTGGTAAATACAAACAATAGTCGGAAACCCCTCGCGGTTACACGCCCACGAGGCGCTAATCCATTCGATTTCTCACGATCCCCTCCAGACGTATTTCAAGCTATTATGTTTTGGGGAGCAATATGCTGGGGATTTGACTTAGAGGGCACGGGACCATGCCATGCGTGGGAAGCGGAGACACAGGAGGAACGAGAGACCATCGATCGCACGATCTCGGATGAGAACCAGGTCATGATCCACGAGATGGAGCATGACAGAGCCGAGGTACGGCGTCCTGGGACCCGCCAGTACCGTCATCTGCAGGAATTAAATGTAAATATACAGAGGTAAGGTCCAAGTCGCAGTCGTCATGTACTCGTTAAGGTCTTTCCTATTCTTCCCCAAGCTGTCTCTTTCAATCCGAGCTTATCTTCGTTACTTACCCTATTATCTGCTTATCTACTTACTTTATATATATAGGGAAAATCAGGAACACGGTACACGCCGTGCACGGCGTCGTCCGGAATGGGAATTCAAACAGGGGCTTGCTAAACGCGATAAAGGTAAAGGGGGGGTCGATTGGGCTCGATATCGAGAGATGATACTCCGTCCGCTATTATTTCCGTACGCAAGAACGATCCAGCGCGTTACAGGCAGGACTGTCTGGATTATTGAGGACAATGCTTCGCCCCATACAAAGGCACGAAAGTGGACAATCCAGGAACGACAAGAGCAGGGTATCAACGTCGTTAAATGGCCCCCTAGATCCCCGGATCTTAACCGTGTCGAGCGTATATGGGACTGGATGAAGCTGAAGCTTCCGTTTGAGGATCTACGGAATCCATCAGGCAATTTAGAGCGGAAGAATGCGGTAGATGCGTTGTATAAACTCTGGAGAGGATGTCCCAGGGAGAAGGTTGATAAGGAGGCTAACTTATTCCAGAAAGTCCTACTAAAGGTGCTTGAAAATGATGGAAATAATAACTTCTTTGCTTAATTAGCCTCTTACATATTCTAGACTTAAATTAATGCCTTTGCACTGCCTCTGTGTGGAGATGAAGGAGGGGGGACCTAATTAGGAAACTCACGTGATACACACAATTTTGGGAAGCTTGATTTATAATTGTTATGGTCCCACGGGTCCCAGGCCTGCGGCCTGTTCCCTTGGTTGTGGCTGAAGACGTGGCTGGTGGATTATATCAGAGAAGCAAACAAACATGGTAACACAGCATTAGGGCATTGGAGAGGAGAGTCGCTATCTCGCGCACAAAGGTGCCGGGAGATTTCTTCTCTCTCTCTCTCTCTCTCT